>NC_092333.1:31478076-31785000 GCF_046630445.1 Rutidosis leptorrhynchoides
AAGAAAAAGCACCAATTGTACCCGGTATAACCCATTCCAAATTCCACCACCTAAAAAGGTCCGACCATACTTTAAAAGTCCACTTGCAATGTAACAAAAGATGGTTGACCGATTCAACGTCTTCCAAACACCAAATACACAAATTGGGTTGTGAGGCGGGTAAAATATGTCTACTAATAAGGATGTCATAAACGGGAATACTATTTCGCATTGCGAGAATCATAAACTTCCGATTTATGATTGTAGTTGATAGATGTATGCATTTATTGTATTAGTTAATGGAGTAGTTTGTAGTTGCATTTATTACTTGGTCTAGAGGTTTCTAGGGCAGTTTCCTGTCTTTTCATCTATCCCTATTATATCTATAAATTAAGCCTTGTAAGCTCTACTAAAGATCATCAGGATACAATGAAATATTTCAGTTTATCTTTTCTTTATTTCTAATCACATGGTATCAGAGCGTTCCTGTGAGGTTCTAAGTGTTTAAAAGTTTGAGTATTGTACCCTAGTGTGTACAATCTGTTCTGAATCGTGAACACCCTGTGAGTGTTCTTTCAAGTTTCAATATACTAGTCCCCTTGTGTGTTCTAGTGATTGTCTCCGTATTCAGTGAAGTAAAAAAAAAAAAATGGTACCCCTGTGAGTACATCGATCTGGTCACCAACAAGAGTGTGATTTTTGCATCTCGCCAATCGATTCAGACTGACTCGAATTGCAAACCCTGAATTTTTCACTCAGTTCGGACCACCACTGCCACCCCACGCGCCGCCTTGCTCCGCCGCCGGAAAGACACGCGCCGGCGCGTGAGAAGGCACTACACCTCCGTTTGCTTCCGTTTTTCTTCCAGTACTACCGTTTTCGATCTCCGACCAAAACCCTGGTGAGTATTGGTCTAATTTGTTACTTTCGAATTTGAGTTATATTTGTAGGATACCTACTTCTACTATTTCTGTTTCCTTCCTGTGTTTCTTGCTACTTCTGTTACTGCTATTATATTTGTTCCTGGTGTGCTCTTTTATTATTTAAATAATGGGTGATGAAAGGAAAGTGGATGGAAATTTAAATGTTACATCTGAAATCATTCCAATTGCTGCCCGATTAACGGATAATAAACTTAATGGCTCTAATTTCTTTGAGTGGAGTAAAACTATTCGTGTGTATCTTAGGAGCATGGGAAAAGATTCTCATCTCACTTCGGAACCTCCTAAGGATGATACACGTGATCTTTGGTTGCAAAATGATGCTAGGCTATTTCTCCAGATTATGAACTCCATTGAATCTTCCGTTATTTGTTTGGTAAATCATTGTGAGTATGTAAAAGAACTTATGGATTATTTGGATTTTCTGTATTCCGGGCAAAGTAATATCTCTAGAATCTTTAGTGTGTGCAAAGCTTTTCATCGTGGTGAACAACACGATCGGTCTCTTACTGCATATGTTATGGAGTTCAAGAAAACATATGAGGAGTTTAACTCCTTGCTCCGTTTGAGTGGTGATGTTAAAAATATGCAAACTCAACGCGAGCAAATAGCTGTTATGAGTTTTTTGACTGGCCTGCGACCAGAGCATGATGCTATTAGATCTTAGTTTTTAAATGAGTCTACCATTCCCTCACTTCAAGAAACGTTTGCTCGTGTTCTTCGTCATGAGAATATTAACACACCTCAAATCCCAGAACACAACACTGCTCTTGTTAGTCGTGGAGGATTTAGAGGAGGGAGATTTCGTGGTGGCTATCGTGGAAGTTCAAGAGGTGATCATACTGATAGGGCAACTGAAGACCATGCTCCTGGTTCGGGTATTGAGTGTTACTATTGTCATGAATTTGGGCATACAAAACGAACTTGCAAGAAACTGCCCCAAAATCTTAACGGTTCTTCTGCACACGTTGATTCCTCTTCTACATTCACTCTTTCTGCAGATGAATATGCTGAATATGCTCGATTGAAAGAGTCGGTGAAACCTAGTATATCTACTGCTGCGTTTGTTAAGACAGAGCATAAGACTGACTCTGTCGATGAAACAGATTATTGGTAAGGGTAGGAGCTTTGTATTAAAAAAAAAAAAAAAAAAAAAAAAAGAGAGAGAGAGAGAGTTGGTATTTTTGAGTTCAAGTTATTAGAAGATATCGGCCCTTGTGTGTCGAGGAAGCCCCTAGTGAGGCAAGTCTGGTTATCTACTCATCCCCGGTGAGATGAATTTGGTTGCTTGGTCATCCCTAGTGAGATGAGTTTTGGTTGCCTCTTGTGAGGCAAGTTTTGATAAAGTTTGGTTGCTCCTAGTGAAGCAAGTTGAATTATTTGTTCGTTCCTAGTGAGACGAGTTTGGATGCTCTTGGTGAAGCAAAATTAGTTTTTCCTTCGTCCCCGTTGAGACGAATTTTGTTGCTCATGCCGTTTGGTTTTTTGGTTTTGTGACAAGTTGGATCAAAATCTATGCTCCAACTTGAGGGGGAGTGTTAGAATGCATTTATGATTGTAGTTAGTAGATGTATGCATTTATTGTATTAGTTAATGGAGTAGTTAGTAGTTGCATTTATTACTTGGTCTAGAGGTTTCTAGGGCAGTCTCCTGTCTTTTCATCTATCCCTATTGTATCTATAAATTAAGCCTTGTAAGCTCTACTAAAGATCATCAGGATACAATGAAATATTTCAATTTATCTTTTCTTTATTTCTAATCACAATTGAAAAATACATGTACATGTAATATAATCATATACCTTTTGAATAATGTCCACGAAAAGACACTGCACAGATTGATTCTATGAAAAGAGTAAGCATACCGCAACCACAAACCATCTTGAATACATTTAAAAATTGTACTCCACTTGAAAAGGCTTGACCAAATCTCCAATTTGATGAGATGATATTCGAGAAGTATTTTGTCACCCGTCTCTTGTTGCGTCCATGAATGACATAGATTGGCCATTGTTCGATATGGATGTCCAACTAGTACTCCACATTCATAAAGCAAAAACAAATACTGCTGCTGCTACTTACAACCCTTTTCTATGCATCAAATTGAATACAAATGATGCTACTTCTTAGCCACCTGGTCATTGAATTTAATTTCACAAATTTGTGCATTAAAAGAGTAATATAATCACTTTTATTTAAATATAAGTTCGAATTTTTATGGGACACTCCAAGTACCTAACAAACCAAGCATTCATGATTTTCTCAACTGCTCATACGGGGAACCTTAATACTAAGGTTAAGATAAAATTTACCAATAAAAGTAACGTAAAACACAAATTTCTTGCCTTCTAAAGTGATCGCAAAATTCGATTATAGAGATGATGGAGCTATGGAAGTAATTTTCCCACTGCAGTACCTATATGCTCAAGGATCAGTGTTCTTTTCAGGTTTAGAACAGTTAGTTTCTTGGTATATTAGTTCTCAAGTTATAATTAAAACTAAATTAGATTACAGTTAGCATGCAGCATATGACTTAGGCATAACTTGGATCCTTAGACTTTTCGACACCTTTGCAGCTTTGCCCTTTTTCGATGTTCCATGAATGTCTCACATAATCGTTCAATCTATTATATGCACTTGTAGTCAACCCAAAGTACACACCCAACACCACATTGTACAGGGTATGAAGATGCAAAGATGAAAGCTTCAACCCTAGACAAATAGCGATAAAACAAAATAATTAATACATCCCTCAAAACAGTTTGATAAGAAAGTGGTTACTATGAAAAAAACATACTTGATATCAATGACTCATTTTAAATAAAATTAACACAATAAACCAATTAACCTAGTTTCAAAAGCATTATTATAAATGATTACTGTATATCAAAATTTTGAAGTTAAGATGAACACGTAAAAAGTATTTTTTGGTCGTTCATGACTATTTGTAAACCATATATATGGGGTGTCAGCCAGGCTTCTAAATCTGAGGATAACAAATTCTAAGCATCATCAAGCTGCCCATTTTACTTTTATGCACGATTAAAAAAGAAGTTATTTTGCCACATTTACTTATAAGTGGATCAACTTGAGTATTACCTAAAACGGGCTGAATAAAAAAACTCATTTATAATGGGAACGGGTCAAATGGTACCATGAATTTCATACATAACATGTAAAACGTACAAATAAATTTTTCTTTTCTGTTTGCAGGTAAAACAAAGTACCCAACCCATCTGCTCGTATCTCTAAATGTACTAAACAATGACCCGATACCCAACCAGCGTCAATTCTAGGATCAAAACTCAATGGGGTCATATGCAATTTGAGTGGTACTTTTGTGAAATTTTTTTCTAACAAATGGCTATTTATTTTCATAAAAACCACTAATTTTAAAAATACGTGGATCCTATCTTTAAATTTTTGGTGTCCTATACAATTTCAGTATTATTTTTTTATATAAAAAAATTAATTAATGGGGTCCTTTGACCCCACTTGGCTCTATGTAGATTCTGTTGTAAATTTAGTGTAATTTTGGGTTTTAATCTACACTTGTAAATGGGTTTGGAGGTACGGAGTGTACACCCATCAAGTGATAGATTACCCGAACCCAAAAGTGGTTTTCCATTATTTACTATCATGACTTGGTCTACCTGAAATTTGACTAAGTGTTTTCAGTACTAAGTTTTCTTAGTAAGCTGAAATTTGGTTAAGTGTTTTGTGCTGGTTGTTCTGCATTGTTGGTCCTTGTGCTGGTTGTTCTGCATTGCTGGTCCTTGTGCTGGTTGTTCTGCATTGCTGGTCCCTGTGCTGGTTGTTCTGCGCAGCTGGTCCCTGTGCTGGTTGTTTTGCGCAGCCGGTCCCTGTGCTGGTTGTTCTGCGCAGCTGGTCCCTGTGCTGGTTGTTCTGCGCAGCTGGTCCTGTTTGCTGGTTCCTCTGCGCTGCTGGTCCTGTATGCTGACTTTTGCGCTGCTGGTCCTGTATGCTGACTTTTGCGCTGCTGGTCCTGTTTGCTGATTTTTGCGCTGCTGGTCCTTTTGCAGTGCTGGTTCTTAAGAGACAGCAGTAAGAAAACACTTAACACAATTTTGAGTGATTACGGAAGAATTATTCTTGCACCCACTTTTGCTTTAGTGGTTGAAGGAATAATACTTGTTTATTATAAAGTGATCACTCATGCTTTGATAGTTGTAAAATATAATATTTGTTTATTGTAAAAGTAACAACTTTTACTTTAATGATGGAAGTGATAATATTTGTTTATAGAAATATTCTTCCTGTAACCACTTTTGAATATTATAGAAGATACTTTTATTAATCAATCGGCCAATTGATTTTAATAAAAAGACTCTTTCATGATTAAGGGTGTATATAAATATATTAACCAATATGCATGAGAAAAGACAAGTTACGAACACCAAAATATTCTTCTGCAAAAGGAATTCTTGTTTCTGCCAAAACAAGAATTTAATCTCTGTCTTATCCCAAAGTGATATTCGTGTAACCCAGGCTATAAGGGTCGAATAATTACTTTCGGAAAGTGATACCACGATTCAGTGATTTATCCGGCTATCGATTATTTTACCCTACACGAAAGAATTTAATAAAACCTCCAACAATCGAAAGTAATTATTCGTTATAATCGATGGCGGCTACGATGAAACACATGACGGCGAATTTCTCCAAACTTGATAAGTTTGAGGGAATTGATTTTAGGAGATGGCAAAAGAAGATGCACTTCTTTCTGAGCAGCATGAGTGTGGTGTACGTACTCAGTACACCAATTCCTGAAGATCATGGTGATGATGCCACTATTGAACAAATTCGGAAAAGGTGCAAGTGGGAGAACGATGACTACATCGCTAGAGGTTTAATCCTCAATGGTATGGCTGATTCCCTTTTTGATATTTACCTAAATATTGAATCTTCTAAAGAACTATGGGACTGTTTAGAAACCAAGTATATGTCTGAGGATGCTTCTAGTAAAAAATTCCTTGTGAGTAATTTTAATAATTACAAGATGGTCGATTCTAGACCGGTCTTGGAACAATACAATGAGCTCATTCGTATACTTGGTCAATTCACACAACATAAGATGAACATGGATGAGTCTATTCAAGTCTCAAGCATAATTGATAAACTACCTCCATCTTGGAAAGAATTTAAACATTCTTTGAAACATAAGAAGGAGGAGTTAACTCTTGTTGAGTTGGGTAGTCATCTGCGTATTGAGGAATCCCTCAGGTTGCAGGATAATGACAAGCCAAAGAGCAACGAAGTTGCTGGTACATCTGTTGTCAATATGGTGGAACATAAAAAGTTCACTAGTAATAATGACAAAAAGGGCAAACGTAAACTTCAAGGTTATAACAAGGCTAATCCGAACAAGAAGTCTAAATTGACTTGTTGGAAGTGTGGTAAAACTGGACACATGAAAAAGGATTGTAAGGTTATTTTTGGTAATAATAATGCCAAAGGATCTAGCACAAGCGGTTCGGGAAATGGTTTAGACAACCACAACTCGAAAGGTCAGAATATATTTAATAATTCAAATGAGAATTATTATGTTTCATATATATCTGAGGCTTATTTTGTGCAGGATGATGATGTCGCGTGGTGGGTTGACTCGGGAGCCACCACCCATGTATGCAAGGATAGATTTTGGTTCAAGACTTACGAGTCCGTGACTGATGGATCAATTCTTCATATGGGAAATGAGTCAACAGCCTCTGTTCATGGACGTGGAAGTGTGGATTTGTGTTTTAGTTCTGGAAAAACTATTTGTTTGTTTGATGTTTTGCATGTACCACAAATAAGGAAAAATTTGGTTTCCAGTAGTGTGTTAAATTGTTGTGGTTATAAACAAGTGATTGAATCTGATAAGTTTGTTTTGTCAAAACATGGTATGTTTGTTGGTTTTGGTTATTTATGCAATAGAATGTTTAGACTTAACATTAATCACTTGAATGTTAATTTTGCTTTTATATCTACTTCTAGTATAAATAATTCTACACTTTGGCATGCTAGACTAGGACATGTACACTTTAAAAGAATGCTAGATATGTCTAAAGATGGATTAATACCGGCCTTTAACATGAACAATGAAAAGTGTAAAACGTGTATGTTAACAAAGATCACTAAGAAACCATTTCAAAATGTACATCGTGATACTGAAATTTTGGAATTAATACATAGTGATTTATGTGATTTGCATGCTACTCCTACTTTAGGGAACAAGAAATATTTTGTGACTTTTATTGATGATGCTTCTAGATTTTGCTATGTTTATTTGTTACATACTAAGGATGAAGCATTAGATAAATTTAAAATATTTAAAACTGAAGTAGAATTACAACAAAAGGCTTTGATTAAAAGACTTAGAACGGATAGGGGAGGTGAATACATTGACCAATCGTATTTCCAATCCGTTGGTATTATCCATGAGACCACAGCTCCTTATACTCCACAACAAAATGGTATATCTGAAAGGAAGAATAGGGTCCTTAAGGAAATGGTTAATTCCATGTTATCCTATTCGGGTTTAAGTGAAGGATTTTGGGGGGAAGCTATGTTAACAGCTTGTTATTTGCTTAATAGAGTTCCTAACAAAAGAAACAAGATTACACCTTATGAACTTTGGAATAAAAGGAAACCTAACTTGAATTATCTTCGGGTATGGGGCTGTAGGGCGGTTGTAAGACTACCTGATCCCAAGAAGAAAAGTTTAGGTGAAAGAGGTATAGATTGCATATTTGTTGGATATGTTGAACATTCCAAGGCATATAGGTTCTATGTAATAGAGCCTAATGAGTTTGTCTCAATCAATTCTGTGATTGATTCAAGGGATGCAATCTTTGATGAAAATCGATTTTCATCTATACCTAGACCAAAGGATATGATTCCAAGTAACAATGGAATCAATAAGGATTGTAATGATGAAGTCTCTGAAAAGGCTGTTGATCAGTCACTTGAGCTTCGAAAAAGCAAAAGAAAAAGGAAACCTAAATCATTTGGACCAGATTTTCAACTATACTTAGTTGAAGGTTCTAGGGATGATGTTTCTACCCAATATTCGTATTGTTTCAATGTTGATGATGATCCTAAAACATATGATGAAGCAATGAGGTCTCAGGATGTTGCATTCTGGAAAGAGGCAATTAATGATGAGATAGATTCTATCATGGGCAATAACACTTGGGTGTTAGCTGATCTACCTCCTGGTTGCAAACCTTTGGGTTGCAAATGGATTTTCAAAAAGAAGATGAAGGTGGATGGAACTATTGAAAAGTTCAAGGCAAGGTTAGTCATTCAAGGCTTTAGACAAAAGTCTGGAATTGACTATTTTGATACTAATGCTCCCGTGGCACGTATCACTACCATTAGACTGCTGATTGCTTTGGCTACGATTCACAATCTAGTTATTCACCAGATGGATGTGAAGACAGCATTCTTGAATGGTGAATTGGATGAGGAGGTTTATATGAACCAACCTCAGGGCTTTGTCATGCCAGGAAATGAAGCAAGGTGTGCAAACTTGTGAAATCCTTATATGGTTTGAAACAAGCACCTAAGCAATGGCATCAAAAGTTTGATGAAGTGATTTTATCTAGTGGTTTTAAATTAAACCAAGCAGATAAATGTGTATACAGTAAATTTGATGATTCTGGTAAAGGAGTTATAATTTGTCTATATGTTGATGACATGTTAATCTTTGGGACTGACCAAAGTCAGGTTGATTTAACAAAAGAATTTTTGTCATCAAAATTCTCCATGAAAGATATGGGGGAGGCTGACGTTATCCTTGGCATTAGGATCAAACGTGAAAGCAAAGGAATTTCGATTTGTCAATCTCATTATATTGAGAAGGTGTTGAAAAAGTTCAATTGCTTTGAATGTAATCCTGTGAGTACCCCTGTTGATCCAAGTGAGAAGCTTATGCCTAATCAAGGTGAAGCTGTATCACAACTTGAGTATTCTCAGGTGATTGGCTGTTTGATGTACGCCATGACTTGTACAAGGCCGGATATTGCTTTTGCTGTGGGAAAACTGAGTAGATATACTAGTAATCCTAGTACTCATCACTGGCAAGCAATTAGGCGGGTACTGAAGTACTTGAAGAAAACTATGGACTATAGTTTATCTTATAATGGGTTTCCTTCGGTAATAGAAGGATATTCTGATGCGAGTTGGATAACCAATATTGAAGATCATTCTTCAACGAGTGGTTGGGTGTTCTTGCTTGGGGGAGGTGCTATTTCATGGGCTTCTAAGAAGCAGACATGTATTACCAACTCAACGATGGAATCTGAGTTTGTTGCTTTAGCTGCTGCTGGTAAAGAAGCAGAATGGCTTAGAAACTTGATCCATGAGATACCATTATGGCCTAAACCTATAGCACCCATGTCTATCCATTGTGATAGTGCTGCGACATTGGCAAAGGCTTATAGCCAGATGTACAATGGAAAGTCTAGACACTTAGGTGTCAGACATAGCATGATTCGTGAACTCATCATGAATGGGGTGATTTCTATAGTGTTCGTGAGGTCACAACAGAATTTAGCTGATCACTTGACGAAGGGATTGGCAAGAGACTTGGTGAACAAGTCTGCTGTGGGGATGGGTTTAAAGTCCACATAAATTTCTAATTATAAGATACCCAATTCCCTTCTGATGGAAATTAGAAGTTGAATTCAATGTGGAAGACTTATACTTAGAAATTTGGAGTACAAAATTTTGTATCATCCCAAGGTAAGGTATGTACTCGGACATGTTGAAGGTGAGGATGAAGTTTAGCTTCTTAATGGTTTATTTGAAAAAGTGCAATAGCAGGTGCATGACTGAAATGAACTACCTATGTGAATGTGAAGTTTTGCCGCTTCAACAAAGCTTGGACTTTTGCTTTAGATACATTCATGAATGGATATGGACACATGGCTTGTAAAGTGTCAGGATAGCTTTAGAGTATTTGAAAACTTATGTGTATGTTATTTTCAGTTATTCAAATGGGTTGAAGGGTTCAATTCTTAGAACACCCCGATTCTCGAATATTTGGAATGTGTAATGTACTAAGGTGAAAATTCAATCTTCAAGATATTTTCATTTATGCATGAGTTTTGTTTTAATTTGTTTAATTTGTTTAATTCTCATGAAACGAATTGCACTAAATTGGGGAGGATTGTTGTAAATTTAGTGTAATTTTGGGTTTTAATCTACACTTGTAAATGGGTTTGGAGGTACGGAGTGTACACCCATCAAGTGATAGATTACCCGAACCCAAAAGTGGTTTTCCATTATTTACTATCATGACTTGGTCTACCTGAAATTTGACTAAGTGTTTTCAGTACTAAGTTTTCTTAGTAAGCTGAAATTTGGTTAAGTGTTTTGTGCTGGTTGTTCTGCATTGCTGGTCCTTGTGCTGGTTGTTCTGCATTGCTGGTCCTTGTGCTGGTTGTTCTGCATTGCTGGTCCCTGTGCTGGTTGTTCTGCGCAGCTGGTCCCTGTGCTGGTTGTTTTGCGCAGCTGGTCCCTGTGCTGGTTGTTCTGCGCAGCTGGTCCCTGTGCTGGTTGTTCTGCGCAGCTGGTCCTGTTTGCTGGTTCCTCTGCGCTGCTGGTCCTGTATGCTGACTTTTGCGCTGCGTCCTGTATGCTGACTTTTGCGCTGCTGGTCCTGTTTGCTGATTTTTGCGCTGCTGGTCCTTTTGCAGTGCTGGTTCTTAAGAGACAGCAGTAAGAAAACACTTAACACAATTTTGAGTGATTACGGAAGAATTATTCTTGCACCCACTTTTGCTTTAGTGGTTGAAGGAATAATACTTGTTTATTATAAAGTGATCACTCATGCTTTGATAGTTGTAAAATATAATATTTGTTTATTGTAAAAGTAACAACTTTTACTTTAATGATGGAAGTGATAATATTTGTTTATAGAAATATTCTTCCTGTAACCACTTTTGAATATTATAGAAGATACTTTTATTAATCAATCGGCCAATTGATTTTAATAAAAAGACTCTTTCATGATTAAGGGTGTATATAAATATATTAACCAATATGCATGAGAAAAGACAAGTTACGAACACCAAAATATTCTTCTGCAAAAGGAATTCTTGTTTCTGCCAAAACAAGAATTTAATCTCTGTCTTATCCCAAAGTGATATTCGTGTAACCCAGGCTATAAGGGTCGAATAATTACTTTCGGAAAGTGATACCACGATTCAGTGATTTATCCGGCTATCGATTATTTTACCCTACACGAAAGAATTTAATAAAACCTCCAACAGATTCGCCAGTGTACCCAACACCCCATAAACATAGTGCACGTAGTAAAAGGCGATAGAATAGTTCACTTTGTGCACACTGCGTGGCTGCTTAACATAGTGCACATAACTTGAAGCAATTATAAAATAATCTATTTTTACCACCTATGGTGGAAAACTAGAAATGTTGATATTAGATGTTTGTTTCTTGCTGTATCACGATTAACACAATAATTAGCTGAAACTCACTTTCTCACCAGACCATATGTAACCGAGTCTGTCACCAATAATCTCCACATGAACAAAAGCCATCTTTAAAGTGATGAAAACGATTCGTGTCTCTAACATATATCTCTCGTTGCTCAAATCTAGATATAAACTTTATAACGTCATGACAATCCCCACATATTCTAAGGTTTTTAATCACTTGAAGACTTGACCCGTGTGGAGTATTTAATAACCCAAGTACAACAGCTAGTTTTTCACTATGCCCGCACAAAATATGCTCCTTTTCTTGATCTTCAACATCTTGTAATACAAACGAAGTAACTGGCAAACATCCCGATTTCTTCATTTCCATACTCAAATTTTCCATCTTTTCTAATATTTTAAACATTTGAGGATGAGATCTGTCACCTGCTAAAAGCATATGCACCTTGTTCTTGATCTCAATCCAACTACATCCAGGATTTTTCCTCATTCCCATTTTTTTCATTAAATCTCTAACTTTATCTACTTCTTTCCATAACCCTTTATTTGCATATATATTGGATAATAAAACATAATTCCCAGGATTATTCGGTTCTAACTCAAATAATTTATCCGCAGCCACTTGTGCTAATTCCAAATTATTATGAACTCTACAAGAACTAAGTAAAGCCCCCCAAACACACGCATCGGGCTCATACGGCATTTTCTCTATAGTGGAATACGCTTCTTTAATCTTCCCCGCACGACCTAATAGCGTAACTAAACAAGCGTAATGCTCTACACGTGGCTTAATTCCATAATCGTTTTGCATTTTTTTAAAGTAACGTTCACCTTGCTCTGTGAACCCGCTATGACTACACGCCGACAACAAAGAAGTAAAAGTAATAAAGTCGGGTTTTTGATCACTTTTTTCCATCAAATGAAATATTTCAAGAACTTCATTTGCGTTCCCGTGCATCGCGTGTCCTCCCATTATAGCGTTCCAACAAACTATATTACGAAAAGGCATCCTATCAAAACAAATTTGAGCTAATCTTATCCTTCCACAATTAGCATACATGTCAATTAACGCACTTCCTACATAAACATTATTTAAAATCCCGGATCTAAGACAGAACCCGTGTACACTTTTCCCGTGCATTAACGCTGCAACATTTCCACATGCGGGAAGCAAACAAGGGATCGTTACAGCATTCGGTTTCACTCCACAAACTTGCATTTCTCTAAAAATCTCAAGTGCTTCGATATCTTTCCCATGTTGCGAGCAGCATGCGATAATAGATGTCCATGACACAACATTTAACTCTAATTCCTGGCTTCGTAACCTTTTAAACGCTTCTAATGCATCGTCGGTCAAACCATTTCTAGCCAACCCTGATATCAAAGCATTACACGAACCAACATCTACATCTTGCATTTCATCAAACACTTTTGACATCTCTACAGTTAAAGAACACTTCCCATACATATCAATCATCGCGCTCACAACACATTTATCGGATCCAAGACCACGCTTATAAACATACCCATGTACCTGAACACCTACTAACACGTCCCCCAAATTTCCAACAGCAGGAAGAACACTAGAAACTGTCGTTCCGTCTGGCTTAAATCCACGCCCACACATTTCTTGAAACACGTTCACGGCATCCATATAACAACCACTCTGATTAAACCCGGCCACCAACCCATTCCATGTAACCAAATTCGGCTCGATCCCAACATCCACCATCTTACCAAACACTTTCCTCGCTTCCTTCACATGTCCTTCTCTCGCATACCCAGATACCAAAGCGCTACATGACACAACATCCGGATCAGACATTTCATCAAACACTTTGCATGCATATTCCATGCGACCACATTTTAAATAAAAATGAACCAATGAAGACTGTACAAACGAATCCAAACACACCCCAGACGTTACACAAAACCCATGAACTTGTTTCCCTATTCTCAAACTATTCAACCCACTACACGCTTTGACAATAGATGGAACAACACGTGTATCCGGTAATACATTGTATTGTATAACCATACGTGAAAATAACATAATGGCATCGTTGAACTGATTGAACTTTGTGTAGGCGTGAATGAGGGTTGAGAATGAGAATACATCTGGGTTTTGTATGGTGTTTAAGAGGGTGTTTGCTTCTTTGAAATGAAGATGGTTGGCGTATAAAGATAGAAGCTTTGTGGTGTGGTGCTTGTTATGAGAAAGATATGTACGGAGGATATGAGCGTGTGCTTGACGTGTTTGTGATAGAGAAAGCGTTGAATTGAGAATGGTGGTTGCGGACATTGTTACTAGGTTGTCTGTTTGAGCTCTGTTGTTGAAGAGTGTATATTATATTTATATTTATATTTATTAAATATAAAACCAATGAGTTAGCCTAAGATACTTAAAAAATAATGCAAAAATAATGCAAAATTGCGATATTTAGTTTAGTGTTCTTGGTAAACTTTGAATTGTGTCGGTATTCAAAGCATACGTGTATAACAACACGATTAAAAAAGTGTAGTCAAAATACACTTTTTTATTTTTGTATTTTTCATCTTTAATTTATACTCTTTTTTTCTTTTCAAAACAAGTTACGGAACGGTTCGTGCATTGCTGCGGGTGCAGTCCCGAGTCAATGTGGTTTTGTAGCAGATTAATTTTCGAGTTTTACTCATTATGTAAATAATGCTCAAATGTAAATGTCCATTAGAACATACAAATGTATATTCGCATTATCCTATAAGTCAACACTTTCAACTTGAATAAATTCAAACAAAGATATCAACTTTAAATCCAATTAAGAGCAGTGAATAAAGGATCAACTTTCACAAAATGGAGTCCAACCACAAATAGTTATGCTCAAGTGAAAATTATATTTCCACCGCTAGTTATAGAGCATCATATGACAATAGGTCTCAGCTGGCTTCTTTGTCTTGAGATCTTACCTGCGTTCTGATCCAAAATGTCATTATTAATTGGTCGTCGTACCACATTTCTTTTACCAGTTTCTCGAAGTCCACTTGCACTATCTTATCAGCTTCATGCGAAAAGAACATGAATGATGCCTTTCCTAAGTGATCTTTGATGGTTACTCCGAAGTTGTAGCTGTATTTTGGTAACATAGACTGATTAGTAGATATGAATCTAGTTAACTAAAATATATGAATGAAGCGATAATCGTGAAATGTATGAATGTATCTAAGTGTATATGTTTGTCTGTATTATGTATGTATGTATCTAAGTGTATATGTTTGTCTGTATCGGTACCTAAGTATATATTCCTATGATTGTATCTCTATGTATGCATGTTTAGGTATAGATTTTTATACATGCTTATGTGTGTGTGGAAGCATATATATATATATATATATATATATATATATATATATATATATATATATATATATATATATATATATATATATATATATATATATATGTGGGGGTGTGTCTGTGTATGTGTGTGTGTGTGTATTTTGATTGTTTGCATGTCTACTGGAGATTACATATTACTGCGCATTATATTATTCATGCTATCTGTCTTACTGCTGTGCATTACTGTTATATGTGTTTTCTTTTTGGCTACTTTGTATGGTTGCATCTTCCTACGCGCACATAACTCTTACAGGTACGTATGCCCGCACTATAGCGTTTTAATGAGTTTTCTTGGCCGGAGGTCCTTTAGGAAGCAATCTCTTGGCTCTCGAGTGGAGGGTGGGACGATCTTATCTAGTCGCGGGTTCCATACCCGCGGGTGGAGTAGTGACTTCCCTCTAATCTAGGGTTCGAGGATTGTCTACACTCCACCTCCCCCATACCCTACACTCGTGGGATTAGGTATTGTTGTTGTTGTGTTGTTGTGAACACTTGAGGTTATAAACATGATGAAATTTTGTGCATTTGTACGTGCCGTGTGTTTGTATTTTTCTTGTACTGCAGCCTTAAGAATTTTTTTGATTTGCTATAGTTACTTTATTGTTAGTTTTATGGCCAAGATTTGAACATTTTCGTAGGACAGAATTAATTTCGCTTTCATGATGTTATTTCACATAACAAACCTATGATAAATACATGCACCTTAGCAATAACATAAAAATTTGCATAAATGAAGAGATATTTCAAAATAGAAACTTGATAATTGAAAACTAAAACGACATAGGTGGTATCATATTGATATGAAGGAGAACAATTTTAAACGGCTCGTTTCTTATTTGCGTTAGGTTGGTTTTCAGGTCAACCCAAATCACCCACAACCTTTTGCAAAAAGAATAAAGCTTGATAATATATTAGAGGTTTACTAACTGTAAAAATAGCTATCTAATTAGTCATTAATCTCATCATTATCAATCAACTATCCAATTGACCGGAAGCAATTCCAAATATTGAAAAACATCTACATGGATATGTACTTATAATATTCTTACGACGAAGGTGAAGATGTACTTTGAAAAGATTTTTTTTTAACCGCAAAAAAATGATTATAATATAAAAACGCTCCCTAGCAAGGCGCTAAGGGAGAAATTACAATAGCAAGCCATAAGTTCCAATTAGAAACTAAATGAGAAATTACAATAGCAAGCCATAAGTTCCAATTAGAAACTAAATGACCCATATTTTTAATAACGAAAACAAAGTAATCTAATAACATCAAAAAGACTACTTCTAGAATAGAAAGAATCATTAAAAACAATGTCGTTTCTGAATCTCCAAATCGCCCAAAGCAAAGTGATCACCGAAGCTATAATATGATTTTTGATAGAAGCTGATAATCGAAACCCTTCAAGCCATTCCATGAAGTAAAATGAGGCATGGAGCAATCAAGCCAAACCCGCAATCGATGCCAAAGATCTAAAGTCAACGAACATTCGAAAAAGACATGATCCCGTGTCTCTGCACCATTAGAACATACTGGACAAACAATCGAATTAATCTCTAAACCTTTCGAGGACAAATTCCAACGGACCAAAAGAGCATTTAATCCTAATCTCAAAGGAATATATTCACTTTTCGTGGAATAAATTTAAACCAAATAGTAGAAGTCGTCGAAGTAGGGAGAGATGCACGATCCAAAAATAGGCGGGTATCTTTTACAGAAAACATATCTTCCGAAGATAGAGTGAACTCTCATCTATCATCTTGATCCGTAGGATGGTAGCAGCTGATTTCGGAAACCATAGATTTGAGAGCTTGTACATTTCGACTACCGAGAACCTCTCTCGACCAAGACCAATTCCAGGTACCGTTACGCCATTTATTTGCAATAGTGTCTTCCTTATTTATATCTAAGTGAAATAGACGATTGAACCTTGAACATAAAGGAGTTGTTCCACACCATTGATCGAACCAGAAACGAATAGAAGATCCCGAGCCGACATTCAAACGAAAAACATTAGTAGGTAATTTACCATTGTCGATATAACAGTTGTAAACATCAATGATATTCGAACAAACCGTAGCAACTGAAGCCGTGTGATTAAAAAAAAATCTTACCGTGAATGGACTTAACAATGGTCACCAATAAGTCATTCGGATTCGATAGATAACGCCACTGCCATTTTGGAGTAATGTGATACTGAAAGCTTTTAGACTTCCCACGTTTAAACAACCTTGATGAAAAGAAGCTTAATATAACGACCCTCATTTTTTCATTCTATACTTTTCCTTACTAAATGCCCAACTAAATAATTAAACTTAACAATTAAGACCTTATTTAACGATTGTTAAGAATGATAATATTAACTTTGTAAACGACAAGTAAATACAAGATAAAAAAAAATAATAAGCTTATTAACTTTTGTGACTAAATAAATAACTTTAAAACTTGTGTAATTAAAATAATTAAACTAGGATAATTAAGGAGTCATTTAAACAAATTAAAGTACAAGGACTAAAGTGAAAAATCACAAACCCTAACCCTAATAACCCTAACCGATTTTTAGAGGGTAAAATTACCCTATTACCCCTAAAAATTTCGGCCAAATCCACCTCCCATAACCCCTTTTCCAAGCCAACTTGTTCCCTAAGTAATTCCTTATTAAACCCCAATTCTAGAATCCTCCTATCCTCCCTATAAATAGAGACGTAACCTAACCCATTCCATGTACCAAATCATAATTACATCTCTCTCAAAATCTCTCCCATCTCTCTCTAATTTTCGGCCAAAGCCGAAAATATCATCACCACCACCCATCGAAATCCACCACCAATCTTCAAGGTGATCTTCGAGTTGTTCTTCGCGTTCTTCATGTTCTTCAAGGATCTTCAAGAAGTTCTTCAAGTTTCTCAAGGCTTTAATCTTCAATCTTCGTCGTGTTCTTCTTTTCTTCGTTAGTTATCTTCGAATCTTCAAAGGTATAACATAAACCCTAAACTATTTACATAAACTTTGATTTTTGTTAATTCATGTTCATATTATAAACTTGTTATACATAAGTAAATACATAAACACCTAGATCTATACATGTAAAAAAAATATACAAATATATATATATATATATATATATATATATATATATATATATATATATATATATATATATATATATATATATATATATATATATATATATGTATGCATGTCGACTAGGAGAAAAAAAAAGGGAAAGGAAACTTTAATCTTAAAACCCTAGGTTATTACATGGAAGATTTGTTATGGTTAATTAAGGAAACAAAATAAACCTACATATATACATATACAAATCGACACATATACATATATACATGTAAAAATTATATATATATATATATATATATATATATATATATACACGAAAATATACATATATATGTACTAAACCCTAATTACTTAAACCCTAAACCTAATTAATTAGTAAGCCCTAATTCATTAAACTTAACCCTAATTATTTAATACCACTTTAATTATTAAAACCCTAATCATTACCTAATCATTACTACATTAAATAAAACCCTAATTTACTAAACCCTAATTTATGAAACCCGAGGACATTAATTACTAAACCCTAGTTATTAATTACTACTTTAATTAACTAACCCTAATTAATGAAACCCTAATACAACTTATACTATTAATTAACATGTATACACTGTTACTATTACTAACACCTATAACCTACTACTTATATTATAACACATAAAAAATTTTGGGATATGTATTAGAGATGTATAGATCTTCGAACTTTCTTGACGAATGGTTTCTACGAAACTCTAGGCGGAAGGGTTTGGATTTCCGATTTAAAGGGTCCTATAGCTCAAGCCCCTAGACCTGAAATGGCCATTCGAAGAGAAATGGGTGATTGGAAGCTTATCTAATACGGCAAGTATCCTAAAATGGAAAACACTCTTAAAATAGAAACTTTCTAGTTATAGAAACTTACTAAGATAAGAAACCTACTAAAAGTGGAAACTTTCTAGTTATAGAAACTTAGTAAAACGAGCTGTACTAAAAACACTATCATACTTAAACATTTATTTAAACATGGGCAAAAACACTTACTACTCTTAAATATCATAGGTTGACTTTTCTGCTCACTCGTCCAACTTTCTATTCCGAGGAATAACTAGCTCTCTCTCTCTACTAAGGTGAATTCATAGCCCCACTTACTATTGCGCAACTTATTTACTTTTATTCTTGGGGTGAGACACATGCTGTTTTTACATTTTACAATTTAGACACAAGTACCAACTGTTAAAACTATGCTATATCCGGCTATGTCCGACTAAGTCCCTACAATGATATTTTTAATTGCTGCTTGCATGCTTAATTATTGGGGGTAGGCCTATCGGGAGTAACGTCCCCGATACATTTGACTAAGTCTTTGTATTACTTAATAATGAAATTAAACCGACAAGTATAAACGATAACTTGTCTTGGGGAAAACTTGAACGTTTAGTCTAAATATCACACATTGGCATAACTTTTTGATCCTGTGGGAGATCAACTTTACAACTAAATCTTGTGGTTTTAAACAACGGTCAAACTTTTGTTAAACCT
This sequence comes from Rutidosis leptorrhynchoides, assembly GCF_046630445.1. NCBI lineage: Eukaryota > Viridiplantae > Streptophyta > Magnoliopsida > Asterales > Asteraceae > Rutidosis > Rutidosis leptorrhynchoides. The sequence continues at coordinate 31,497,435 of NC_092333.1, forward strand.
ATGAACTTCACTCAACCTTTTTGGTTGACACTTTAGCATGTTTTGTCTCAGGTGCTGTTTGATTCAAGCTCTTATACTTACTGATTATGTGATGCTACTTGGACATAGGATCAAGAGATATCGCATTTGTTACTATTGCATTTAAAAATTTACTTATTCCTTTGTAACGACATTTCATTTTCCGCTGCGTACTCATTAAAGTTTGATTTTATCATTTAGTATTGTTCTCGTTATTATAATATGTTGGTATATTTTAATATTAAGTCACATTTTGCCCAGGCCCTAACTGAGGGTGTGATAGATTGGTATCAGAGCATAGCTAGGCTGTTATAGAGAACCAGGATTGCATCTTTATGTGTGCCTTATTTGTTTGCTAGGGTGCCTTAGCAATCTAGGAAACTATAACCTTTCCTGCCTTAGACTTTAAAGCACTTAGGATTGCCCTATAATCTTAACATTTATGCTTTCCCAAACTTGACTAAAAGATTCTAATCAAAGTCTCTTTCCTAATGATAGGATGTCAAGCTCAAGCGTTAACAAGCCCAACAAGGCAGCTCACAACCCTACTATCGAAGTAGGTTTTAGACACTCTGTAACATCAAGACCTGTTTGAAGTCCTTCTTACAGTCCTGCTTCACCAAACTATAGCCCAAATACTCTACGAAATTCACAAAGGTCTCCTCAATATTATCCAACTCCGAGAATTGATGATAAAGGAAAACGTCATGAAGAAGCCGATCCATCAAGGAAGAGAGCCCGGACTCATTCTTATAATGATGATGCTAAGTATGAGGGTTTGCTTCGCCACATGGCGAGAGTGGAGGTCCGTATGGATGAGAAGGACCGCGAAATTAAGAAGTTGGTGGAGGAAAATGTTGAACTAAGAAAAGAATTAAGGCTGCTAAAGTACGAGGAAGAACGCATCACTCGTTGAGGAAAGCAATCACTTGCTCATCTCCAGGAGGATGTTGACTTTTGAATGAAAATGGAGAGAAGCCGAGTCGACAAACAACTTGCCTTAAGGGAATACGACACCAATGCTGTTTACAGTTGTGTTACCAACCTTTACGACAATCTCGAATACCTCTACGAAAAGCAAAAAGGAAAGAACGAGCGATATGATAAGTTTATCAAAGAGTCCCTTGAATCTCAAATTGAAAGGCTAGAGAAACTTGTGAAGGATAACATGGAAAAAGTGATGAAGCAGTTTGAGGACGAGAAGAAGAAATATGAAGACTATTTCAATCTTAATATTCTTTAGTTATCTTTTCTATTTTTCCATCTATGTAAAGGCTATGCCTTAAACTATTTCTATTTCCGAATCGTGTACTAAAAGGCTTATTTAATGCCTCGTTCCTTAATAATATAAAGTGTTTTATATATATATCATGTGATATCAATACTTTATCTTATTCATACTTGTAATTGCTCAACCCTATAATTTGTTAACTTATCCGCCACTTATGTAGCGACATCATGGTTCGTCCAGCTGCACCTACTGTTAACAATATTGTTATGACTACCGAGCAATTCCAACAGTTACTCACTGCCGCACGTGGCAATGCTCAAGCCAATAATGTAAATCCTCAACCGAAACCTTGTTCCTACAAGGATTTTTCAAACTGTCACCCTCCTGCGTTCAAAGGAAATGAAGAAGCTGTCGAACTAGTTCGCTGGTTTGAGAAGATGGAGTCTATTTTCCGTATTTGCAACTGTGGTGATAACGATCGAGTAAAGTATGCCACTAGCTCATTGGGTGTCAATGCTTTAACTTGGTGGTCTGCTCATGCCAAGTCCGTAGGAATTGACAATGCTAATGCAATTCCATGGGACGAACTCAAAAGCATGATGGTCAACAAATTTTGCCCAAGGAGTCAAGTTCAGAAACTTGAAGCTGAGTTCTGGGAACTCAAGGTCAAGGGTACTGATATTGAGAACTACACCAATCGTTATCTGGAACTTTCTACTCTATGTCCTGAGATGTTTCCTACCGAAGCTAGAAGAAATGAGCGGTATATTGAAGGTCTTCTCGAGGATGTTCAAGGGAATGTTATAGCTGCCGAGAAGGTTACTCTGGATGATGTGATTCTTATGGCACAAAATCTGATGTTGGCCAAGAGAAGAAGAGCGTCGGCTAATAAGCAGGTTGAAACCAAGGGTAATGATGGTAAGAGGAAGTTTGAGCCATCTCAAGGTTCGACTCAGAATGTTAGTAAGAAGCCTGCGGATGGTACAAAGTCGAATTATAAGGGTTCCTATCTTTTCTGTATTCGTTGTGAGAGGCATCACCCGGGGCAGTGTACTGCTGTTTGTTCGTTGTGTAAGAAATTGGGACACGTTGCTAAGACATGTAAGACTCCTCCAAAGGACAAGGTTATCGTTCCAGCTAAAGCTCCTCCTACATGTTATACTTGTGGAGAGAAGGGATACATTAGTCCTAATTGTCCTAAGAAGAAGGATAATCCCGCAGAGCTAATACTACTGCTGCAAAGGGTCGTGCGTTTGTTATTACTGCTGCTGAAGCTCGAGATGAGGATGAGGTCATCACGGGTACGTAGCTTGTCAATAATTGTTATGCAACTATTTTATTCGATACTGGTGCTGATCGAAGTTACGTGTCTAGTGATTTTTGTACCCTATTTACTGAAAAGCCTCAACCCTTAGAAACTAAAAGATTAGTAGAGGTAGCCAATGGAAAAGTCATGCAAGTCGATAAAATCTATAAAAACTACAACTTAATCTTAGCCGATAAGGAATTTAAGATAGACCTTTTGCCGGTCGAGCTCGGAAGTTTTGACGTCGTAGTTGGAATGGATTGGTTACGTCCATTACATGCTGCTATCATGTGTTACGATAAAACTGTTAATGTTCCATTGGGAAATGGAGAGACTCTCATCATCCAAGATGAAAAGAGTGGTTCCAATCTCAATATCATCTCATGTATTAAAACCCGCAAATACCTTATGAAAGGTTATCCAGCTATTCTAGCTCACGTTAAGATGATTGAATCGAAAGAGAAGCGTATTGAAGATGTACCAGTGGTTAAAGACTTTTCCGATGTGTTTCCCGAAGATCTTCCTGGTCTTCCACCTCCTCGACAAGTTGAATTTTAAATTGATTTAACTCCCGGTGCTGCTCCTATTGCTAAAGCTCCGTATCGTTTAGCACCTTCCGAGATGAAGGAATTATCCAACTGTAAGACCCAAATAATTGTAGTGTTCATTTGTGTGAATATGATACTTGAAGTGGGGTTTTGTTATACATATTAAAAGGGGGCAGATTCTGATCTGGGGATGTTGCGCGCCGCGCGGCCATTTGGCGCACCGCGCAGATGGCCTGTGACAGATTCTTTCTTTTTAAAATTAGATATTTTGAGGGTAATTTGGTAAAATCACTTGGAGCCCGACTTTAAGGCTTTAGACCAGTTGGTGGAGCCTCATTAATTCCAATTCCATCTATTTCAACCTCATCCATTCAATTTTAGAGAGAGAAGGTTGTTCTAGTGTGAGAAAGCTCAAAATAAAGAAGAAGGAGGTTGAATCGGGTCTAAGTGCAAGCTTTAAAGTCGTTCATCTATCCTCTAGCTATGTTTTGATCATAGTGGTATGCTCTAATCTTGATTTCCTAATTTAATTTTGGGAAAGGGTTAGTGTTAGGGTTAATGGTGAACTTAAAAACCCATTTTGTTAGTAAATTGGGTGTTTTGGGCGAATTTGGGTCATGTAGACCCAAAGATGACTAACTAGGGTTTCCAAAGTATTAAAATATGTTTATGAGCCTAAATTGGTTAGTTAAAGTACTAGCACACTTATACATATGTAAATGGGTGTTAAGTGGGTAACCCGAAATGGGTATATCGACTTTAAATGGTCAAATGGGTCATGATGGACCTAAGTGGGTAAATGTATGTGTTTGATGCATAAACCTTGTATTGGAAAGTGTCTTAGGACCTAACTTGGATAATGATTAGGGTTTTAGGGATGTTAACCCAAATATTAGGGTTAGGGTTGCAAATGGGTCAAAATTGCACCATGGGTCAAGATAACCCTAGAATGGAGTTTTAGTGGGTTGACCAACTTGAGTTTGTGATTGATATTATGTATAATGTAATAGGTACGTTACATTGAAGGTTCTCGGACTTGATTATCTTTCACCGAAGGCGTAAGGTGAGTGGAATAATTATATGTGTAGGTATATAATGTACCTATTTGTTGTAGCATGAAATGTGTAGTGTCGAGGTGCTAAGACACCACATTTCACGTGATGAGTGAAGCATCGAGGTGTTAAGATGTCACTCGGGGTGAAGCATCGAGGTGTTAAGATGCCACTCTGGGTGAAGCATCGAGGTGTTAAGATGCCACCTAGGGGTGTAGTGTCGAGGTGTTAAGACACCACTCCGTAAAATAAGGAGTGAAGCATCGAGGTGTTAAGATGCCACTCGGGGTGAAGTGCCAAGGTGTTAAAGTGCCACCCTAGGGGTTAGTGATACGAGGTGTTAAGTACCCTAACGGATGTTACGAACACCGATGGCATTTTTGCGAGCGCCATTCCCTTGTACGATTGGTTAACCATGGTTATTTGTGTTATACGTGTAAGCATAATATATTATTCGAATTATATTACATGCGTTGCATATGCTAGCTTGTGGTATTGGGGTTTTTCTAGCTTGTATTCGAGATTATAAGCTAATTGTGTTGCTAGCATGTATGCGGAGTTTGTGTAAGTGATTTGCAAGTAGGTGTATTATATATGTATGTGTATAATTATTGCATTCACTAAGCTTTGCTTACCCTCTCGTTGTTTACCTTTTTATAGGTTCGGTTGTGGACAAGGGTAAGGGCATCATCTTGGATTAGAGATCCCGTCGTTGCTAGAGAATGCTTTTGGGCTATTTAGCTTGTGGAGTATTGACCGAGACTTGGGTAGTTTAATCCCAAACACCATGCTCGTAGTGTAGTTTGGTACTTAAACTTTTGATGGTCGAAACTCATATTTTGAATTAAACTCGTAAAATGGTCGATGTGGGCCCCACTTCGTAAAACTCATTTTTATTAATGGAATGTGTTAGTTTTACATATTTGAATATGTTGTTAAAAGCTTTTTGTCTAATTATGTCGGGAAGTGGCCAATCTTTTTAGCATTTCAAGACTTTTTGGACAGACCAGAATGGCGCGCCACGCGGCCTTCTGGCGCGCCGTGCCATATGCTGTTCCAGCAATTTTTGTTTGTTGTTGTTATTTTTACGCGGGTTGTTCGTGGTTTGGTTTGGGTCGTTACAAGTGGTATCAGAGCATGGTCTAAGGGATTTAGGCGACTTGAGATAGGTGCCTAGACTTAGACTTTATTGTGTATGCGCTTTTTGCGGGACTTGTAGGAGACAGGTCGGACCGGGGATTTGGTTAGTGCTTAGGTCTATATGAACTAACCTTGCACTAATCGTTTTGTGTTGTTTTAGCAATCATCATGAAAGGACCCGTTCATATACATTATAAACGATTCACAATAGTTGATTACATTGCGAGGTATTTGACCTCTATATTATACATTTTACAAACATTGCATTCGTTTTCAAAAGACAATCTTTCTTTATATCGAAAATTGACAGGCATGCATACCATTTCATAATATCCACTATCCAACTATAAATTGATTTAATAATAATCTTTGATGAACTCAATGACTCGAATGCAACGTTCTTCGAAATATGCTATGAAAGACTCCAAGTAATATCTTTAAAATGAGCAAATGCACAGTGGAAGATTTCTTTAACACCTGAGAATAAACATGCTTTAAAGTGTCCACCAAAAGGTTGGTGAGTTCATTAGTTTATCATAATGATTTATTTCCATCATTTTAATAGACCACAAGAATTTCATTTCCAGTTCTCATAAATATACGTCCCATGCATAGAGACAAAAATAATCATTCATATGGTGAACACCTGGTAACCGACATTAACAATATGCATATAAGAATATCCCCTATCATTCCGGGATCCTCCTTCGGACATGATATAAATTTCGAAGTACTAAATCATCCGGTACTTTGGATGGGGTTTGTTAGGCCCAATAGATCTATCTTTAGAGTTCGCGTCAATTAGGGTGTCTGTTCCCTAATTCTTAGATTACCAGACTTAATAAAAAGGGGCATATTCGACTTCGATAATTCAATCATAGAATGTAATTTCGATTACTTGTGTCTATATCGTAAAACATTTATAAAAGCAGCGCATGTATTCTCAGTCCCAAAAATATATATAAAAAGGGAGTAATAAAACTCACATATCAATATTGAGATTCAATATTGCAGGAAAGGTACGTAAACGCAACGGAGATGATAAACACTATATTGACCTCACGAGCATACCCATGAACCATACTCAATCACCTCCATAGCTATAACCCATAATTTCCTTAATCCTATCCCACTCGAAAAAACAACTTCGAAATCACTCGGACAGCACTCCGTCGTAATATTTTATGTATACTAATAATATCTTGAGATAATACGGAGTAAATATATATATGTAAATCGATTGAGAGAGTTTAGAGAAAACTATTTTCAAGTTTCTATGAAATAATGAAACCTATTGAATTCTATTTATAATAGATTTTTGAATTATTAAAGTGAATTATTAAAGTATGAATTATTAAAGTGAATTATTAAAGTATGAATTATTAAAGTGAATTATTAAAGTATGAATTATTAAAGTGAATTATTAAAGTATGAATTATTAAAGTGAATTATTAAAGTATGAATTATTAAAGTTAAAGTAAAGTAAAAATAAAGTAAAGGTAAAGTTTAAGTATAGTAAAAGTATAAAACTATGTACGTATAATACGCGTATAAATATATATAATATTAATTTAAATCGTTATATATATTTAATAAAATAAAATATAAATATCGTTATCTTTGTCATACTAGTTAAGTAATGAGTTGTCAAAAGTAGTTCTAGATATTTATAAAAGTTATATACGTTTTAATAATAAAGTTCTTTTTAAACTGAAAACGTTTTTGTACGTTTGCAACTAAATAGATCAATCGAGTCTTTATGAGATTCAATCTTCCACTATCCTTTGTCTAGTTCTCAATGATTGACAATTTGTTCATATTTATAAATCACTTTACCATTTTCCGAATATTGTTAAAATAAAAAGATTTCTCAAATCAACGTGGGCCTTTCAACAGAGACTTGTAATCATAATTCAATATATCTAATAATTCAATCATTTGATCTTATCTTCTAATTCCATTGATAAACATTTTGAAACAGATACAATCATATAAAGTATTTAATCTAATATTTTGTTTACGTTTCAAGTTATAATATATATACACATATACATATATAATCATATTCGTTTAATGGTTCGTGAATCGTTGGAACTTGGTCGAGGTTGAATGAATGTATGAACATAGTTTAAAATTCTTGAAATTTAACTTAACAAATATTGCTTATTGTGTCGGAAATATATAAAGATTAAAGTTTAAATTTGGTTGGAAATTTCCGGGTTGTCACACATCAAGCGAGATAGACGTTGTACTAGCAAGTTAATGCGACGTGCTCGCGTAACAATGATTAACTACCATTGTTACGGGTTCAAGACGTGTCAAACAAGCAATGTACGACGAGTATCAAGCAAGATGGGGCAGTGTGGTATGTGATGACCCGGAGATTTCCGACCATATTTAAACTGTAATCTTTATATAATTCCGACACGATAAGCAAAGTTTGTAAAGTTAAATCTCAAGAATTTTAAACTATGTTCATACATTCATTCAATCTCGACCAAGTTCCGATGATTCACGAACCATTATCTAATTGTATATGAATATGTATATGTGTGTATATATATATGTGTACATATGATAATTTAAAAACGTTAACAAAGTATTAGACGTATAATACTTTATATAAACATATTTGTTTTAAAATATATTTAGAATAATTATCGACAAAATTAAAAAATAATAACAAATGATTGAATTATCAGATACATTGAATTATGATTACGAGTCTTTGTTCAGAGGTCCACATTGATTTGGGAAATCTTTCCATTTAACAATATTCGGAAAATGGTAAAGTGAAATTATAATAAGAACAAATTATCAAGTTTCGAGAGTTAGACCGAAGTTAGTCGAGGGTTGAATTTCATAATACTTGATGGATCTATTTGCAAATGTACGAAAATGCTTTTCGATATAATAGAACTTGACTTGATAGAACGTCCTTGATTAAATAAATGTAAGCTGGAATATTGATTGTTAAATAAATATAGAAAACTCGCAGCTTATATTTAAAACATGTTCACTAAATATATATGTTTTCAAATTAGTTAAGTACGCGATAGAACATTCGCTTAGTAATACGATTAATATTAAAACGTTATGTATTGTAATATTTTTCTAAAACAAAATAAAAACGAACCTTGAAATATAATTAGTTTTGGAAAGGCTAGATATTATATCTTTAGATAAATATTTCAAACATATATATTACGCACCAATTTAAAATTCTAAATAAAAATATATATTTTAACATAGTCAAAAAAACGTCCTGATTTAAAATAATATATTTTGATAAACAATGAGTCACTGATTTATAGAAGTAAATGACCAAAACGCTCAAATGAATAAAGTTACATTTTGATTGGGATTGTTTTCATTATTTAAATCTATTATTTTTATAAGGGTACGAGTCACTAAACGTAAAAGGCTAGTTTTCTAAACGTACGAAAGTGCGCTCGAAAAACCGAAAGTGGTACATGAGTCGTGAGATCACGTCCGTGTCATTTTAGTAAAAGTTACATTTTTACTACGCACGTAAATATAATATAATATTTAATTAATTCTAAAGATTTAATATATTATATATTAAATAATATTTAAACCTACGTATTACATATGAAAATGAAATGAGTTCGGCAATGAAAAAAGCTGGATACCAGCTGTATTATTAAATCGTGCGTTTGCATGAAATTCTCAAGGAGCCCCCATGCAATCGCATGGGGGGTTTGTGGGAGAAAGATGTATAAAGCCAGCGATTTCAGTTTGCTCGTTCACTCATTCATTCTTCTCATATCATCTCTGCTCTCTAATATATATATATATATATAAATATTATTATTATTATTATTATTATTATTATTATTATTATTATTATTATTATTAATCATATTATTATTATTAGTCGTAGTATTATTATTAGCATTATTATACATAAAATACTACGACGGAGTGCTGCTCGAGTGATCTAAAACGGGTTTTCAAAATTGGTCTTCGAGTAGGATACGGCTAAGGAAATTATGGGTTATAGCTATGGAGGTGATGGGTATGGTTCATGGGTATGCTCGTGAGGTCAATTTGGTAGTTATCGTCTCCGTTGCGTCTACGTATTTTTCCTGCAATATTGAATCTCAATATTGATACGTGAGTACTCGTAAATTAATTTTTTACATACTAATAATGTATCCCTGACTAGTGCTCGAGAATATAGGATTATGCATGCTTGTACTTTTAATATTGCCCTTAGTTAGGTTATGTTGAATCTCGAATTAGTTACACCTGCGATTGAGATAAGGTATAAGATATGCATGTCGTTGGAAAGCTAGCGAAAAATTAAGAACTTTTCATTTAGATGTCGAATAGATTCGATGAATGGATTAGAAGTTATAGTCAATTGAATTTTTGGTATTATTATTAAAAATGATTATTTTCATCGTCGTTATTAACATCGTTCTAGTTTTTATCAAAATATTATTATCATCATCATTATTATTATTATTATTATTATCAATAAAAAGTATTATCATTAAAAATTGATATTTTTATTATTATTACTATTTTTGAAGTTATAATTATTATTATTATTATTATTATTATTATTATTATTATTATTATTATTAATCATTAAAATAGTTATTAGTAATATCATTAGCATAACATTTATTATTATTAGTATTATAATATTAAGTAACACTTAATTATTATAACTACTATTTTTATCATCAAAATGAACGCGATATGAAAGACGATTTAAAAGTTACTAACAAATCGATTAGGAAATAATGTGTAAGAGCATCATAAGGTAATTAAAATATTATAAGATATTGATTTAGATAAAGTTATCGTTCTTATTATTTTTATCATTACTATTATTATTAAAAGTATCGTTGGTATTAAAACTATCATTTTAACAAAAATTATCATTATAATAGAAATATCATGGTTACTATAAAATATCATTATTATTATTACCATTTTAAATAGAATTATTTTTTTAAGATAATATTAAAAATTATCGTAAATATTAATGTTATCATAATTAGAATTATCGTTTATTCATAATGTCATCGTAGTAATTATAAATATTGGTATTTTTATAATAATAATCATTATTACAAAATAATACAACTTTTACTTACTATTATTGTATATATTATTTTATCAAATAAATGTGTGATACAAACATATTTTACTACGTGTAATAAATTACTTTAATAATACCTATCATATTATCTTTATGATATTAAATGAACTCTATAAATTTTATTACTTGATATATATAAAAGTATATTTTATTTTATAAATTTTAATATGAAATTTTATTTATTAATAAATGAATTATATTTAAAAATATAAAAGGACAATATTTAAAATATATTATAATTATGTATAAAATTTTGGAAATCATTTTGAGTCAAATTGGCTTTTGTTGACTTTTGCATATTAGTCTCGAGCATTAGGATTGTGGTACACTATGACTTGACCTAATTTGTTAAGACAAATTTTGACCAACATATAAATATATATAATTAATTTAGGTTCGTGAATCCGAGGCCAACCCTGCACTTGTTCAATGATGTTATATGTATTTTTACTACGAAATACAGTATGGTGAGTTTCATTTGCCCCCTTTTTAAATGCTTTTGCAATATATATTTTTGGGACTGAGAATACATGCACTGATTTATAAATATTTGACGAAATAGACATAAGTACTTAAAACTACATTCTACGGCTGGATTATTAAACCGAATATGCCCCTTTTTAGTCGGGTAATCTAAGAATTAGGGAACAGACACCCTAATTGACGCGAATCCTAAAGATAGATCTATTGGGCCCAACAAGCCCCATCCAAAGTACACGATGCTTTAGTACTTTAAAATTTATATCATGTCCGAAGGAGGATCCCGGAATGATGGGGATATTCTTATATGCATATTGTGAATGTCGGTTACCAGGTGTTCAATCCATATGAATGATATTTTTGTCTCTATGCATGGGACGTATGTTTATGAGAAATGGAAATATGAAATCTTGTGGTCTATTAAAATTATGAAATGATTATTTATGTTAAACTAATGAACTCACCAACCTTTTGGTTGACACTTTAAAGCATGTTTATTCTCAGGTACGAAAGAAATCTTCCGCTGTGCATTAGCTCATTTTAAGGATATTACTTGGAGTCATTCATGACATATTTCAAAAGACGTTGCATTCGAGTCGTTGAAGTTCATTAGAGATTATTATTAAGTCAATTATAGTTAGATATATTATGAAATGGTATGCATGCCGTCAACTTTCGATGAAATGAAAGTTTGTCTTTTAAAAACGAATGCAATGTTTGTAAAATGTATCATATAGAGGTCAAGTACCTCGCGATGTAATCAACTGTTGTGAATCGTTTATAATCAATATAGATTTTGTCCGAATGGATTAGGACGGGTAGCTTCATGGTATATGTATGTCGTTCCTTTTCGTTTCGTTGTTTAATCTATATGCATTCTTTAGAATGAAGACGGAAGATTTGACAGGAACGAACGCGCCTATTCATGAGGGGAAGGATGAGTTAACCTTAAGGATTGATGCTGAGTTCGAACGCTATATTTTTGATTTTCGCCGACAAGGTTAAGCAAGTTCTCCAAGAGTGGTTCGAGGGAATAATGACCGAGATGGTCCGAGACCAAGTGCCTAAGGCCGTGAAGGAAGAGTTAGAAAAGAGGGTTCCTAAACCTCAAGGTGACGGTGACGAAGGAGCAACTATGGGGATTGAATCTCATGCTTCAAAATTTGCTGATCACTCTTTGGGTAAGAGAAAGTTCGAATCAAGAGGTGCTCCTAGTAAAAGGGCGAGAAGTACGCTCGAAGGTGTTGAAAAAGTGAAGAAGAGGAGTAAGAGAGGTTATGGGCCTACGTGCTTTAGGTGTGGAGGATGAGGTCATTTGGCACTGGATTGTACGAGTGTACCTTTAAGCACGATCAAGTGCATTATTTGCCAAAAGAAGGGACACCGAAAGTCGGAGTGTTCCGAATCGTTTGTCGATCGGGTTAGGAGGTTAGAGAGTGACTATCTGATGATCAGTGAAGCACAAGGGTCTAACGATGATGTTTCAGGTATTTTCGTCTTTGGTACAAATATGCCTTATTATTGTTTATTTTGTGCCGATGGATCCGTGTATGAATTAGAGACTTAAACTTTGTTTCGCGGTCTAATTAGTCTCAAGTGAGCGTATTTTTCAAAGGTACCCATAAGGGTGTGGGGTTAGTGAACTCGGTGAAGATTCGGTTTGTTGATGGTTTTGATGATAGTGCACCGGGGTAGCGCTAAGTCGTTGACTCTTGGAAATGCGCCCTGGGGACGAATGCATGGAGGTAATACGTAATATTGATATGGGTGACATTCCTAATGAAAACACCCTATGATGACGTTGTATTGACGGTGAGGGCGTAAGACTTGGTGCAACCAAGCATTTCTTAGTGATGGGGTAAATGATTCTACTAAGCCATAAGAACGGACTTTGGTGTTAGGTTGTAAGCACGTGTTCGCTTTTGTAGTGAAGTGGGTGAGCCATGAGGTTCGTAGGGTGGGTGAAACCCTTGAGAGCATGTGTGTATCATCGGCCGGATGATTTTGTAGTGGTAACGGGTAGAAAGAATTTGATAGTTGGAAAAGTCTACTCTAACGACCCGCCAAAATCGCTATTGACGCGGTACGTTATCTACGGTCCCACAGCGAGGTTTCGACCTCTATATGATATGTTTTGATAAAACATTGCATTCATTTAAAAAAAAACATACTTTCTATACATAGAAAGTTTACCAAAATATAGACATATCCCAAATATATATGACAACTTATACAAAATGACTAAATCATCAATTTATTTAATAACAGATTATAACATTAATATTTGAATGCAACGTCTTTTTGAAAATATGGCATAAAAGACTCCATGCAGCACCTTGAGCAAATAGCAAGCAAACAGCGGAAGCACTTTTGAAAGACCTGAGAATAAACATGCTAAAAGTGTCAACCAAAAGGTTAGTGAGTTCATAGGTTTATCGTAACAACCGTTATCAATAGTTTCAATAGACCACAAGATTTCATAATCATAAACATAATACACTCGCAAGTGTATGTAAAGCATTCTAAGTGGTTGAGCACTTGGTAACCATACTTAACATTTAATCAACTTCGCATATTCTCTTTATTATGAAATCTCACTACACCGTACCAAGTGTAGTTACCGAAACGAAGTACTGTACTGTGATGACCCGTAATTTTCGACCAAATGTAAACTTCAATCTTTATATATTTCCGACACGATAAGCAAAGTCTGTAATATTGAGTCCCGAAAACTTTGAGATTAATATTCATGTAATCAATTACCCTATTACTATGCTCGATGGTTCACGAACAATTGTTGTAACTAAATATGTATATATAAACATTAATAAATATAAATGTATGTATATATAATAATTAAATATATTTGAAACATTAAAATCAAATATATAAAATAATATACAAGATAAAAAGTTATTAATAAAAAAAAAAGAAACTATATATATATTTATATATACATATATTATACTGGTTAAAAATATAGTTGTTATAATATTATTACTTTCATTATTATTATAAATATTGATATTAATATCAGTATTAATAATATTATGATACAAGTGTGAAATCTCATATATATAGATTGTTATATTATTATTATTATTATTAAAATTATTATTACTATTAATAATATTAATATTATTAGAATTAGTATCATTAGTGGTATTATTAATAATATTATTATCAACATTTCTTTTATTATCATTTTTGTTATTACTATCATCATATTATTATTATCATTATTTTTTTGATGTATCATTATTATTAATTTATACATAATACAATGATTTTATTACTAATATTTGTTAATTATTATATTCATAGTTATTTATATTTTCTTTAGATATTAAAAGTAATATTATTATTTTTTTCAAAGAATAAAAGTCTGTGTTCTCTTCAAATCAGCTACATATTGGGATCCTGCTTTATTTGACTTTATTTTCTGTCTACTACTTGTACAAATAAGATTCGTTTCATATAGCAAAACTCCAAAATTCGTTAGCCATCTCGATCAATCTTTTTATTTAATATTTTTTTTTCTTCTTGCTGATCAATTATTTTTGTCTACACCCATTAGTTATAAATCGAAGGTATTGCTCCAGGATATTAATACATTTAATCAGTTTCATATTCTCAACATCAATTATCAACCAAACAGCGATTTAAATAAATTAAATTCATCAAAAGAAATTCAAACAGCTCGTCACTCTGTGTCTTCAACTTTTTTGCCAGATTTTGATTTTGAAACTATTCTCAAAATGTAATAATGCAAAGATGTTAGTAATTGTTCATATAAACTTTCTGTAAAGTTTCAAATCTTAAGTTTTTGTATTAATTTCCAATTTTCGAGTCAAAGTTTTAATTAAAAAAAGTCAAACTGTGTTCTTCGATTTAATTCGAGTTGTAGTTGATGTTTCTGATTCAATTGAGGGTTGAGAAAGATTCCAGGAGTGATTTGAAACCTACTTCGTGTTATCAACATTGTCCAAAACGATCCCAAAAACAAAATCAATTTTTTTTACTTGAAACCGTAACAGCGGTTTTATATATATATATATTTTATTATTTTCTTTATTTTTTTTTCTCAATTACTACAATCAATTGATATTGATGAATTACAATTATGTGAAGGATCTAAATCTTGTTGTTTGATTATGGGTCGATGGATTTTGAGTTAGGAGGAAGAAGATGGACAAATTAAAATACGGGTTAAATACTAGTGTTTTCTGTAATATTTCGAGATGAGGGCAACAGCCCAACTGGTTTCGTGTGATGGCGAGTATACGGGAGGTCTAGGGTTCGAGTCCCAGAGATGACATTTTTTTTTAAGAAAGCCTTGGAAGGTAGTTTTATCATTTATTGTTATTATTATTATTAATATACACTATTATAATTATGATTAGTACTATAATTATTATTATTATTATTATCATAAATATAAGTTAAATTATTATTATTAGTATCACCATAAGTATTATCTATGTAAATACTATTACTAAATTTTATCATTTTAGTATTATTATCAATATCAATATGATGATTATGGTTATTAGTATTATATATGCCTCCGTAACTTATGGGATTTTAGTATTATATATGCATATGTAAATTATGTATTGCAGGGTACTAATCTACATCCTATAATCTATTTCTTATCGAAAATCCTTCATCTGATCGTACGAGATGAATCCTGCAACCAGTTCGAGTCCCTCAGATTCCGATAGCTATTCCGATAGTTATTCCGGAAACTATTCCGACATAGATGTTCACCTAAACTCTGAAAAATAGCATCATCGGCATGAATCAACCAATCAACCATTATCAATTCATCTGATAGGTTCGTAGTTGACTTAATTAATGGAAACGCGCAGAAGACAATCCCTTCCACCAACCGAATTCACCTCTTGACAATGAACCTGAAGCGTTTACCGGCGAACCTGCTCGAGACACCATTTTCAGTCTCATTTCCAGGGTAACTCGACAAGATCATATTCTATCCACAATTCTGAACTTTATTCATCCGCTCGTTCTGACCGGCAATAATCCTGGAGTAATAAGTCAATGAACTTCGTGCTCGAATAAACAATTCGGAGAATATGGTGCAAAATGTACTAGCTTCAGCAACATCACGGGCACCAACAGTACAATCAATAACAGCACCAGTACCATCAACAATCCATGCTTCAATATCATCATATGTACTTTGAGTATGATCTTCGTTCTACGTATCGTTCTACCTCATTTATCTTCGTTCGACATGGCAAATATGTAATCTCTAAAGTTTTAGAGATTATTTATTCTAGTTCCAACCGAAAAGCAAATGAGTTTAATATCATATTAACTCATTAAATCCATGAATACATCTGAAGAAAATATATATGTAAATATGTTTTCATAAAGATTGTAATTAAAAATTCTCTTGTATAAACTGTTAATGGTGAAAATATTTTTAACGGGTAGGTAATACCCGAGGACTATTTAAATTTCACATTAATAAGTTACATTGTACATTCTTCGAATCTGATTCAACAATCATTTACTATCCTATTTACATCTACCGATATACGAATCCGTTCAGCACAGAATAACCATTTTCATTCAAATTCAATTTCATATTTGGATTTTGACTTACCATAATCCAACAAGTGGCATAAGGAAGAAATAATGAACACAATAAAAATTGATTAGAAAAAGACTAATTTAACAATATGAAATTTTGTTAAGAAACCACGCTAACAAGATCCTAGCTAACTATTCCTAGCTAACTGTTATTATATGACTATTTCCTTAAAATATACTAGTTTAGGTGGAGCTATTGAATTATTGGACTATTAGACTACTTTTATGGACAATTAAAAATTATTAAAAGAGTAGAAAATATTAAATACAACACATTTCGACTTAAAAGATTGTAAATAAATTTCATCTTCTACAATTAAATAATTCCTCAAGTTGCCACTTGATTTCGTCTTAAACATCATTTGTATCTTCACGATTACATTCTGCGTTCAAATCTTTCATGATTCTTGAAAACACCTCAATCGATAGGATGAACCAACCGCACTTCATCTACGGAAGAAAAGATTGATGCATATAGTTATGCACCTGAAAACACTCGAAATCTGAGTAAACATTTAACACATATCTGTGCTAATTCCTTTAGTGTTATTATTACCCAAAATAACTTGGTGATTTCTTTCAAGGTAGCAAATTTTGTCACAGCTCCAACAAATCAACTTCGACTTTTTGTTCGAAAACAACCTTATTATCATCTTGATTTATATGCATGCTCTTTTATTGTTACCAGGGAACCTTTCATATTCCACCATATTACCATCAGCGTTTAATCATCTAAAAACACAATTCTCCTGAAACCACCTCGGATTAATAACCGATGATTCAGATATCATAGCATTAAATGCAGAGGAAACAGAAAAATTTTAGATGGTCTAAACGGCCAAAAGTTTGATGATAAAGAAAGGAGTGTTAGAAACGCTCGATAGAAAATTGGGTATTGAAAAACAGATTGAACTACCCATGGAGGAGGCCAAGGACAAATACAAGGACCAAACCCTATATTCAAAGGATTCAGGTAATTCTGGATCCGTTGAAATCTTTAGAGAATATCTTGCTCCGAAATCATGTTAAAATCTTGCGGAAAAATCTTTCTCCATCAACTATCGAGCTTAGAAATTCCAAAATATCATCATCAATATCTTCGATATTTCTGAGAATATTTTCATAAATATTCTCGTCCGAAATTATATACCTCTTCGTACTTCCTGTGTATCATTATATTGGAAACATTCAATAGAAAATTTAGTACCAAAAAGCGGATTATGCGAAACTATGAAGGAAGCCGTGGACAAGTCACAAAGAATAAGTTTGACTTTAAAGAATCCAAATGATTCTGTTTCTGATGAAATCTTTAGCGAATACCTTGCTTCCGAATCTAAACCCTTACGGATAAATATTCTTCATCATCCATCGATATTAGAAATTCCAAGATATCATCGTATCTTTCATTATAAATATCCTCCATATTTCTGAAGATATTTTCATAACTATTCTTATCTAAAAACATTAATCTCTTCATGATATTAGTGTTACATCATATAGAAACTGTTAGTTTCTATATTCTGTAAACCTTCGAGCTTAAAATATGAATGTTATTAAAGTAATGTTGGAAACTGATGCATGAGTTAGTATAATATAATGACACTTGATCAACGTGATTATATTACAGTAAGTCATGCTGAGTTTCTAATGAGAGGTGATGATTCACAGATCATAACGTCACCACGTGCCATATTACATAACTCTTTCATTCTACGTAACTTCTGAACATATCAAAAATATATATTCTTGATAGTTCTATACTCAGTGATTCTGATAATTTGACAAATCAAATCGTGCTAATACCTTCTTTCTTATTTAGAACATGGTGATTTTCCGAAATTCCATACTTACGAATTCTGAACCATTACTCGCTTTACTAGAGGTCGGGAGAATAATAAAAAGGCAAAGAGATCCAAAATATAAGAGAAAATATAAGGCCCAATGACAACACCGAAATTACAAACCGTAGATATCAGTACGTATAGCAATATAAAGACACGGGAGGATTATAAATACAATAATCCCTAGAGCATAATAGAAATAAACAGATTATTCAGGTGGGAGTTGGAAAAGAAGAACGATCATTGCGATAGTTAGAATAAGAACAAGGATCAGAACAGGGTTAAGCATTTTTATAAATCTTTTGAATTTAGGAATTGAGTATAGAAGTGCTGAAAATAAATGGAACGGAAAAGTTAAATTTATAAAGGAAATATCAGACGTAGTAATCGAGGCAGATCACCGTATTTATTTAAAGAGATCTTAATTTCCATAAATCCCGAAGAATCAGATCTTATAGATCTTCAAGATTTTATTTAAATCCCTTGAATTCCGGAATTCAACCAAGGCAATGTAGAAAGTTAAGACGCGCCTTATTTTCTAAATTCAACCCTGACTCTGTCAAAAGTTAAGATGAATCTTTACTTTCCTATTTCACTATTTGGTGATAGCTTCATTCGTACTGTTCGAATAATTGAATTATTTTTATCCATATTACTCAGTGATGATAAAACTTAATTTATCAACTCATATTCGTCATGAACACATTTTTGTTGTTAGCCATGACCACTTTACTCAAATTTCGGGACGAAATTTCTTTAACGGGTAGGTACTGTGATGACCCGGGAATTTTTGACCAAATGTAAACTTCAATCTTTATATATTTCCGACACGATAAGCAAAGTCTGTAATATTGAGTCCCGAAAACTTTGAGATTAATATTCATGTAATCAATTACCCTATTACTATGCTCGATGGTTCACGAACAATTGTTGTAACTAAATATGTATATATAAACATTAATAAATATAAATGTATGTATATATAATAATTAAATATATTTGAAACATTAAAATCAAATATATAAAATAATATACAAGATAAAAAGTTATTAATAAAAAAAAAGAAACTATATATATATATTTATATATACATATATTATACTGGTTAAAAATATAGTTGTTATAATATTATTACTTTCATTATTATTATAAATATTGATATTAATATCAGTATTAATGATATTATGATACAAGTGTGAAATCTCATATATATAGATTGTTATATTATTATTATTATTAAAATTATTATTACTATTAATAATATTAATATTATTAGAATTAGTATCATTAGTGGTATTATTAATAATATTATTATCAACATTTCTTTTATTATCATTTTTGTTATTACTATCATCATATTATTATTATCATTATTTTTTTGATGTATCATTATTATTAATTTATACATAATACAATGATTTTATTACTAATATTTGTTAATTATTATATTCATAGTTATTTATATTTTCTTTAGATATTAAAAGTAATATTATTATTTTTTTCAAAGAATAAAAGTCTGTGTTCTCTTCAAATCAGCTACATATTGGGATCCTGCTTTATTTGACTTTATTTTCTGTCTACTACTTGTACAAATAAGATTCGTTTCATATAGCAAAACTCCAAAATTCGTTAGCCATCTCGATCAATCTTTTTATTTAATATTTTTTTTTCTTCTTGCTGATCAATTATTTTTGTCTACACCCATTAGTTATAAATCGAAGGTATTGCTCCAGGATATTAATACATTTAATCAGTTTCATATTCTCAACATCAATTATCAACCAAACAGCGATTTAAATAAATTAAATTCATCAAAAGAAATTCAAACAGCTCGTCACTCTGTGTCTTCAACTTTTTTGCCAGATTTTGATTTTGAAACTATTCTCAAAATGTAATAATGCAAAGATGTTAGTAATTGTTCATATAAACTTTCTGTAAAGTTTCAAATCTTAAGTTTTTGTATTAATTTCCAATTTTCGAGTCAAAGTTTTAATTAAAAAAAGTCAAACTGTGTTCTTCGATTTAATTCGAGTTGTAGTTGATGTTTCTGATTCAATTGAGGGTTGAGAAAGATTCCAGGAGTGATTTGAAACCTACTTCGTGTTATCAACATTGTCCAAAACGATCCCAAAAACAAAATCAATTTTTTTTTTTACTTGAAACCGTAACAGCGGTTTTATATATATATATTTTTATTATTTTCTTTATTTTTTTTTCTCAATTACTACAATCAATTGATATTGATGAATTACAATTATGTGAAGGATCTAAATCTTGTTGTTTGATTATGGGTCGATGGATTTTGAGTTAGGAGGAAGAAGATGGACAAATTAAAATACGGGTTAAATACTAGTGTTTTCTGTAATATTTCGAGATGAGGGCAACAGCCCAACTGGTTTCGTGTGATGGCGAGTATACGGGAGGTCTAGGGTTCGAGTCCCAGAGATGACATTTTTTTTAAAGAAAGCCTTGGAAGGTAGTTTTATCATTTATTGTTATTATTATTATTAATATACACTATTATAATTATGATTAGTACTATAATTATTATTATTATTATCATAAATATAAGTAACATTATTATTATTAGTATCACCATAAGTATTATCTATGTAAATACTATTACTAAATTTTATCATTTTAGTATTATTATCAATATGATGATTATGGTTATTATTATTAACATAACTATAAGTATTATATCTATTATTATTATTATTATAACTATTAATTATGAAATTACTATTAGATTTAGAACATTAATATTATTATCATGAACATGTTTATTATTATTATTATTAAAGTAACAAAAGTTATTATCATTTTTGTAAATATTAGAATTAGTATCTCTTTACAAATAATAGAATTATTAATATTAATATAAGTATTATTATTACTATTATTATTATTATTATTATTATTATTATCATTATCAAGTTTTATATATTATTATCATCATTTTTACTATCACTACTATTATTTATTATTATTATCATATCCTTATTATCCTAAAAATATTACAACCTTCTATTATAATATTACCAAATAAAGTAGTGGTGATATAAAAACATATCTTAATATAATCCTATATATATATATATAGAAATACATAAAAAGATATTAATTTATATACATTATATAATATAAATAAACTCAGTCGATTAAATGTGTTATGTGTTAATATACATGATATAGGTTCGTTAATCCGAGGTCAACCCTACAATTGTTCAATGTCGTCATGTGTATTTTTACTACAAAATACATTAGGTGAGTTTTCATTTGCTCCCTTTTTAAATGCTTTTGCAATATATATTTTTGGGACTGAGAATACATGCGCTGCTTTTATAAATGTTTTACGAAATAGACACAAGTAATCGAAACTACATTATATGGTTGAATGATCGAAATCGAATATGCCCCTTTTTATTAAGTCTGGTAATCTAAGAATTAGGGAACAGACACCCTAATTGACGCGAACTCTAAGGATAGATCTATCGGGCCCAACAAGCCCCATCCAAAGTACCGGATGCTTTAGTACTTCGAAATTTATTTCATGTTCGAAGGAGGATCCCGGAATGATGGGGATATTCTTATATGCACATTGTGAATGTCGGTTACCAGGTGTTCAATCCATATGAATGATTTTTATCTCTATGCATGGGACGTATGTTTATGAGAAATGGAAATATGAAATCTTATGGTCTATTAAAATTATGAAATGATTATTTATGTTAAACTAATGAACTCACCAACCTTTTGGTTGACACTTGAAAGCATGTTTATTCTCAGGTATGAAAGAAATCTTCCGCTGTGCATTTGCTCATTTTAGAGTTATTACTTGGAGTCATTCATGACATATTTCAAAAGATGTTGCATTCGGGTCGTTGAGTTCATCAAGATTATTGTTTAGTCAATTATAGTTTGATATATTATGAAATAGTATGCATGCCGTCAACTTTAGATGTAAATGAAAGTTTGTCTTTTAAAAACGAATGCAATGTTTGTAAAATGTATCATATAGAGGTCAAGTACCTCGCGATGTAATCAACTGTTGTGAATCGTTTATAATCGATATGGACTTTGTCCGGATAGATTAGGACGGGTCCTTTCATGTACAACCGTTGAATACTGGTCATCCAGTTCGGTTGGGGTTGTCAGGCCCGATAGATCTATCAACAGGATTCGCGTTTACAATACCCATGTAAATAGTAGTTACCAAGCTACAGGGAAGTATGCCAGTGGTACAACTCAACGTAGAATATATTTTTAAGTACTTGTGTCTATTTTGTAAACATTTATAAAAGCAGCGCATGTATTCTCAGCCCAAAAATATATATTGCAAAAGCAATTAAAAAGGGAGCAAATGAAACTCACCTTTGTAGCCCAATAAACAATTCACGTAGATGTAACCAATACTCGGAATGCAAGTAACCGTAGACCTCATCCTAAAGAATATATGTTGGTTAATAAATGTCTAACAAGCTAGGTCAGGTCATAGGGT
This sequence comes from Rutidosis leptorrhynchoides, assembly GCF_046630445.1. Taxonomy (NCBI): domain Eukaryota; kingdom Viridiplantae; phylum Streptophyta; class Magnoliopsida; order Asterales; family Asteraceae; genus Rutidosis; species Rutidosis leptorrhynchoides. The sequence continues at coordinate 31,520,308 of NC_092333.1, forward strand.
TCGTATAGTCCTATTGCTCAAGTCCGACTCATAAATTTATCAAAATTTAGCAAAAGTCAACAAAAGTCAACGCAAGTCAAAGTAAGTCAAATGTAAGTCAAACGCAAGTCAAACACAGTCAACATGATTAACACAAGTCAACAACCGCATAAAATTACACAAGTTGATCAAGTAGTCAAACATAGGTCAAACTTAAGTTATTCATTTTTACTTAGAAAAATTTATATTATTTACATATATGTACTTTTTAGTATTTTGAAGCTGATTCCGGGTCCCACAAAATTTGATATAATACCTTAGGTCATGACCATTGGAAAGTATGTCATCCCACCTTTCTGTAGACAGTTTATTTGACAAAAATGGAGTTACGGTTTTAAAGTTATGACCTCGCGAAAACAGTCTCCCGAAACATAAAATGCTGATAAAATTTTTGCTAAGTGTTCAAAATCAGCAACGATTGCCCATTTTCTCGCTTGTTTTATACCTGTTTAAACTCAACAAAATTATACAAATAATATATCGTTTTAAAGCTTGTCGCAAATACTTTCAATACCAAATAATAGTTTTTATCTAAACTTAACTGATTTCAACTTGCAAGTCCTCAAAGTAGGTCCGAGAGTCATTTTGACAATTTTGTTAAAATACTAAAATTTTCGATTGACGATCCAAATTTGAATCCAGCTGACCTGACTTAACCAAATTTTTATCACAGCTCAAAAATGACATTTTAGATGTGTTGGTGACTTTCGTTTTCCAAAATTATGCATATGGGTCAATTTATGCACGTTTGACCCAAATGAGTTATAAAACTTTCTTTAAACCAAATTTGACCCAAACTCATTTTTAAAGCACCAAAACTTGCAAACATACTTAAATCAATATACGGGATGTGTTACATACCTTTGGTTCTCAAAATTTCGCATATGGGTCAAAGTAGGCTCGTATGACCCAAATGGGTCATAAACACCCATTTTGACCAAAACATGCCACAACTTATTTTTTAAACACCACAACCTTTAAACTTACTTAAATCGACGTTTGGGACTTTTCTACACTGACCGTTACCCATTTTGACCCATTAAACCCATTTGGTCAAACAAAGTCAATTGCACATATTATTTAGCTTAAATAATGTAGTCAACTTCCAGAATTTTTATAAAAATAAGTACAGGTCCATTTGACTTGAAATACATGCCAAAATCTCCGAAATTTAGTCGACTATAACATATCCGAAGCACAACCTCTAACCCTAAACAGAAAGCTCGCAATGACTAAAAACGTACCAGGATTTAATGCTGAATCGTTTCGGTACTCATGTATAAACTTTGAAAAATCATATCAAATCCAAAAAGTATCCAAATGACGCGTTTCTGGAGTCTAAACTTATTAATTTTTCGATACGCACACAACCGTGAACCCAGAATTCTGAGATCAGGTCGCACGTATCCCAATGAAACTGTTCTGTCCGGTTTTAAATAATATAAAATTCTAACTTTGATTTGGCCATAGATTTTGACTCTTTTATCGGAATTGGACAATATCTAAATGAAAACCAAATGTTTTTTTTTCCACAAGCAATACAACTATATACCTCTCCGGACCTGAATATATAGCATACTTTCCTAGATTCACAGTTTCAATTACGAATTTTTAAACCGAAATATATTTTTAAGCATCAAAATCACAAACCTTTAATTAACCATAACGAGGGCTATACATATCCGATTAACATGAATCTTAAGTCTATCTTGGGTGTTTTTCAATTATCTATACATCTAACATCAGTTCACAAACTCAATCATAAAGCATTCATCTCAGAAAATTCGGATTCATAGCAAGATCACATGAAAACTTCAATTTAACATATCGGGAGCATACGATAACGAAATCAATTGATTCTTGAGCCTAAAATTAGTAGTTTTTCAATAGTAATCCATCTACATACTTATATTTACAGATAACAAAGTCAAAATTCCAGAAACATGGCAAAACAATTCGGATTTCATGTAATATCATGTTAAACTTCAATTAATCATACCGGAAGCAATTCTAAACGAAATCAAGTGATTCTTGAGCCTAAAATTAATAGTTTTTCACAAGGATTTCATTTATAAGTATTTGATAAACTGAAAATATCATGTTCATATCAGTAGCATACCATTCAAATTCGTGATTCATCAACAAGTCAACAAATGATCAAATTAACGAACAATATCATGAATACATACAAGGACTTGAGCACTAGACACTATATCTACCCTAATATGTAACAAAAATATGAAAACTAGAAAATTAGAGTTTTTAAAACTTACACAAATCAAGAAATTGTTGGTATGGCTGAGTAGAGCTCTTCGAGAGGAGTCCGAATATGTAAACGATTTTATGATCAAGTGATTTCTTGAAGGTGTTTATAAGGAAAGAAGATCGATGATGATGATAAATAGTAATGGGTATTTTAAGGAGAGAGTCTATGTACGTGCGTGTTAGATGAAATGAATTAGGTTTAATAATATAGATGGGATAAAGAGTCACGGGTGATAAATCTATCTCAATTATTGATATCACGGACGTAATAATGTGTAGTCACGGTTATAATAATTAAACACGGGTATTACTTTGTAATCATGGGTTATAATTAAATTTTTATCCGATATCTGAAACCCAATGTATTTTATTTTAATATGATTCAATAATTGGTAAATTTTTATATTTATAAAATACATTTACATATATATTGTTCGAAACCTTTTAAATTCTAGACATCGTACCTAGTTGGTGTTTTTCATAAATACTTATTTAATATATTTTTAAACTAAATAATATATGTCTTTTATTGAAAATATAAGTGTTTAAAATAATCCCCCGAGTTTAATTTAAGAGTATACTAATTAATTAAAATGATTTTAGAACTCAATTATTGTAAAATATAATATTTATATTAAGTACTCATACGTTTCGTTCTCTGGAAAAAAAATTATTTTATTTTATTATTATTTTATTTTTTTTTTTCTGGTTACACTAATTGTAGTGTTTTATTTAACACCTATAAAACTTATGTAATAATATATATATATTTAAAAAAAAAAAAAAATTTAGCGTGAAAAAACGTTGAATTTAACAGACAGTTGTTAAGTTTTTAACGGAAAAAGTAGGGTTGTTACATTACCTACCCCTTAAAGAAAATTTCGTCCTGAAATTTTGGTTGGTGTGATTAAACGGCGTTTAGGAAACAAGTGAGGATAGATTGTTCATCTTGACGTAGTAAGATCGAGCATCTTGTAGTTAAGTATGAAAGTTGGGTAAAACGGAATCATGCTCCTTTAATGACGAATACCTTCGGATGAACTGTTCGGAGTACAAGTATGATATGACAAATACGGAAAATCATATGTGACTTCAAATGATGTCACATATAGAGTCTTAGTATATTCAGATGTCATCAGAGGAAATAAAGGAGTCATGTAACATGATACATGGTAAGGGTAAGATTGATCAAACTTTACCACCATCACGTTCCATTAGAACATTCGCATGACTCACTGTAATATAATTACGCGATCAACTGTCATCATATTGCACTAACTCATGCTTCTATTCCAACATTACTCCAGAATATTTATGGATATAAAACTCAAGTGTCGTTTTCCAGAATTTATAAATCAAAATGATTTCAAAAAAAAAAAAGGTGCACTAAAAATAGTACGAGAATATAATATTATAATTGATAATATTGAAAGGGAACGTCATAAGAATGTCTTGGAAAATATGAAGAATCTTTGTACGTCGGAAATGATGCCTTTCGGTTCACAAATCGAGATGTTCGGAATTTCTTAATCGAAGCACATAAGCACATAATATATCACAAATGATAACTCACGTAGGAATGTCGGGAATTTCGAAAGTCCTGAATGACGCTTCCTGGCTTCACTAATCGGGGTATTAAAAATGAACTCGTATGAGCAGGAAAAGTCTTGAAATCGAAAGGAGAAATACTTTCTCACCGTTAGTAGTAATAATGTTATATTAAAGTCAGAATATGCACATAATCACATATAAGTATAACGACACGGTTCTAGACTAGATCACTAATGTATCCTAATGGTCCAGGTCAGACACACTAATGCATCTAATTCCCTAGAACCACCGCTCTGATACCATCTCTAACGACCCGCCAAAATTGCTATTGACGCGGTACGTTATCTATGGTCCCACAGCGAGGTTTCGACCTCTATATGATACGTTTTGATAAAACATTGCATTCATTTAAAAAAAAACATACTTTCTATACATAGAAAGTTTACCAAAATATAGACATATCCCAAATATATATGACAACTTATACAAAATGACTAAATCATCAATTTATTTAATAACAGATTATAACATTAATATTTGAATGCAATGTCTTTTTGAAAATATGGCATAAAAGACTCCATGCAGCACCTTGAGCAAATAGCAAGCAAACAGCGGAAGCACTTTTGAAAGACCTGAGAATAAACATGCTAAAAGTGTCAACCAAAAGGTTGGTGAGTTCATAGGTTTATCGTAACAACCGTTATCAATAGTTTCAATAGACCACAAGATTTCATAATCATAAACATAATACACTCGCAAGTGTATGTAAAGCATTCTAAGTGGTTGAGCACTTGGTAACCATACTTAACATTTAATCAACGTCGCATATTCCCTTTATTATGAAATCTCACTACACCGTACCAAGTGTAGTTACCGAAACGAAGTACTGTGCAACCGTTGAATACTGGTCGTCCAGTCCAGTTGGGGTTGTCAGGCCCGATAGATTTATCAACAGGATTCGCGTTTACAATACCCATGTAAATAGTAGTTACCAAGCTACAGGGAAGTATGCCAGTGGTACAACTCAACGTAGAATATATTTTTAAGTACTTGTGTCTATTTTGTAAACATTTATAAAATCAGCGCATGTATTCTCAGCCCAAAAATATATATTGCAAAAGCAATTAAAAAGGGAGCAAATGAAACTCACCTTTGTAGCCCAATAAATAATTCACGTAGATGTAACCAATACTCGGAATGCAAGTAACCGTAGACCTCATCCTAAAGAATATATGTTGGTTAATAAATGTCTAACAAGCTAGGTCAGGTCATAGGGTTCGTATAGTCCTATTGCTCAAGTCCGACTCATAAATTTATCAAAATTTAGCAAAAGTCAACAAAAGTCAACGCAAGTCAAAGTAAGTCAAATGTAAGTCAAATGCAAGTCAAACACAGTCAACATGATTAACACAAGTCAACAACCGCATAAAATTACACAAGTTGATCAAGTAGTCAAACATAGGTCAAACTTAAGTTATTCATTTTTACTTAGAAAAATTTATATTATTTACATATATGTATTTTTTAGTATTTTGCAGCTAATTTCGGGTCCCACCAAATTTGATATAATACCTTAGGTCATGACCATTGGAAAGTATGTCATCCCACCTTTCTATAGACAGTTTATTTGACAAAAATGGAGTTACAGTTTTATCATACATACATACAAGGACTTGAGCACTAGACACTATATCTACCCTAATATGTAATAAAAATATGAAAACTAGAAAATTAGAGTTTTTAAAACTAGAAACAATATCATGCATACATACAAGGACTTGAGCACTAGACATACATACAAGTTTTTAAAACAAGTCAACAAATGATCAAATTAACGAACAATATCATGCATACATACAAGGACTTGAGCACTAGACACTATATCTACCCTAATATGTAACAAAAATATGAAAACTAGAAAATTAGAGTTTTTAAAACTTACACAAATCAAGAAATTGTTGGTATGGCTGAGTAGAGCTCTTCGAGAGGAGTCCGAATATGTAAACAATTTTATGATCAAGTGATTTCTTGAAGGTGTTTATAAGGAAAGAAGATCGATGATGATGATAAATAGTAATGGGTATTTTAAGGAGAGAGTCTATGTACGTGTGTGTTAGATGAAATGAATTAGGTTTAATAATATAGATGGGATAAAGAGTCACGGGTGATAAATCTATCTCAATTATTGATATCACGGACGTAATAATGTGTAGTCACGGTTATAATAATTAAACACGGTTATTACTATGTAATCACGGGTTATAATTAAATTTTTATCCTATATCTGAAACCCAATGTATTTTATTTTAATATGATTAAATAATTGGTAAATTTTTATATTTATAAAATACATTTACATATATATTGTTCGAAACCTTTTAAATTCTAGACATCGTACCTAGTTGGTGTTTTTCATAAATACTTATTTAATATATTTTTAAACTAAATAATATATGTCTTTTATTGAAAATATAAGTGTTTAAAATAATCCCCCGAGTTTAATTTAAGAGTATACTAATTAATTAAAATGATTTTAGAACTCAATTATTGTAAAATATAATATTTATATTAAGTACTCATACGTTTCGTTCTCTGGAAAAAAAATTATTTTATTTTATTATTATTAATTAATTTATTTATTATTATTTTTTGGTTACACTAATTGTAGTGTTTTATTTAACACCTATAAAACTTATGTAATAATATATATATATTTTTTTAAAAAAAAAAATTTAGCGTGGAAAAACGTTGAATTTAACAGACAGTTGTTAAGTTTTTAACGGAAAAAGTAGGGTTGTTACATCTACCTTGCGGATAGCGGTATTTTCGTTCTAAAAGGATACGTGTTATGTTGAGATTGTGTCATCGCTTTAGTGGCACAAACGGGTGACGGTAGACGTTAGTTTTTATTATTATCGAATTGAGCTTTTGAGAATTCGGGAAGAGAGATCGACGCCGAGTATGGTCGTGTACGACGATAAATGGCGAAAACGTTTGACTTGTGATAGGTGATGAGTGATATCCGGAAGGATTAGCTCTTGGTTAACCACCTTTGGTTGTGATTGATGGTAAGCGGTTCCCAGAAAGAACCGTTACTTGTATATTTATGATTTTAATTGCCCGTAGGAATTGTGCACATAGCCGTTTTGTGCACATGGTTGTGAGTAATAGCCGGTTTTTACTCACACATTGGTATTAATAATGCGATAGCCGTGTTTCGCTCACATATTGTTGGTAGTGTTGCAATAGCCGTTTTTGCACACTACGGATATATCACGATAGTCGTTTTTGTACACCTTGAGTTTTGTATTGAATAACCTTCTTATTGTTAGTATTGAAAACTACTGGTTGTATACACCGGTGGTTAGGTCATGAGGACCATGTTGTGCGACTAGTGATACAATAGCCGTGTTACATGCGGTAGATGCGTATTAGCCGTGTATGCGTACTAAGAGGAGTGTTAGGTGGTAAGTGTTATCCGTAAGGATTCGTTTTTACTTGGTCTTCATCTTTTGGGTTTTTGACATTAGGTTGAGCCTTGGTTGTTTTAGCATTGTACTTGGTAAGGGTACGCTAAGGGATTGATATCTTGGTACGAGATCGGTTAAGTTTTTCCCGATATAAGGGATTGAGCAAATTTTGTGCTCGGAATTGTGGACTTTAATAAATTGCGGGTGACAATTTGGTTATTAATGTTGACTCTTAGAGAAGGATTGCCTAGAGAAGTTGGAAGAATACGTGACGATTTCGCGTATTCTAAGTGATCGTTATAGACTTAGGATGTTGTGTGCATTGCACGTTTTGGAATGCGTGCAAGTGTGTATTTAGTTATTGGAATAATCTTCGAAGTAATGATTAATTGGCGGTTCGATTTCGATGGCGGTTTTGTGATTGTGTGGCGAGTGTTGTACGCTCTTGACGGCCACTCTTTTCTTTTATGATTTTGGGGGTGTATGCGGTATGCCGTTCGAGAGGCACTTCCGTTAACCACGTTCGTGTATGAGTAGAGTCATGGTGGTTAACTATCCTTATGTATGTAGGTAACCGGGTCAGTGGTTAGGACGAAGTCGGAAAGGTGTAAGCCTTGGTGTTTCAAGATCCTCCTTAGTGTTGAGTTGAAAGATAAATAGGCTAGCTAGGCGGCCTAGGTGGATAGTGACTAGCGGGCGTCGTTAGGAAGTCATGGGCGTTGAGCCGTAGGGTTTGATAGATTTGGTGACCGCGTGTAGTCAGGTGACGTGTGACACCGGGAGTAGACCCCGTAAGGGTCGAGTCTTCGGAGACTCGGTGTTGGTAATTGGGGTTGGATAACACAACGACAGGTGCCTCCTTATACCTGCTAGAGTAACTTTTGACTCCGATGGTGTGATTACTTTGATTTTGAGTACCGGTGAGAAACCCGAATTTAAAACTATAGTATAGTGTGATGTTTAGCGGGAAAAGTTCCTATCTAGTACGCGTGATGAGCGAACGAGTGTCGCTTATTTAGGAAAGGAAAGCTTTGGTGGTCTTCGAAAAAGTCTCAAGTTGGACTTTGGAAATTAATTGCGAAGGTAGTTAGCGACGTGAGTCGGAATGGCGAGGTTCCCGATAGAGGGATACGAGAGATTTTCGGAAAGCGTCGGGATGATTCTCGAATATTCCACGATTGAAAGGCGTAACGACGATGATTGTCGGTGAATTGTGTTACTTTTAAGACGACTGTGGAGTGTATGGCACGAGTTTGGATACTCGGCATAGGAGCAAACGGTTGTGGTTATTTTGTCTCGTGGGTTGATTACCCGATATCGTTGAAATGAGGGAATGATTTGGCTTTTGGAAAAATATTATGAAGTTTTCACGGTGTACTTCTGAGTGAGTGGTGGAAGTTTTGATCGAATGGAAGTGAGAACCCGGATGGGTGATTGCTACATGTGTAATTTCCGCATTGGAGACGGAAATGTTCAAGGTAGAAGTGCTTAACTTCTAGTATTTGGTGCGGATCACGAGGACGTGATCCAATCTAAGTGGGGGAGAGTTGTAAGACCCAAATAATTGTAGTGTTCATTTGTGTGAATATGATACTTGAAGTGTGGTTTTGTTGTACATATTAAAAGGGGGCAGATTCTGATCTGGGGATGTTGCGCGCCGCGCGGCCATTTGGTGTGCCGCGCCGATGGCCTGTGACAGATTCCTTCTTTTTAAAATTAGATATTTTGAGGGCAATTTGATAAAATCACTTGGAGCCCGACTTTAAGGCTTTAGACCAGTTGGTGGAGCCTCATTAATTCCAATTCCATCTATTTCAACCTCATCCATTCAATTTTAGAGAGAGAAGGTTGTTCTAGTGTGAGAAAGCTCAAAATAAAGAAGAAGGAGGTTGAATCGGGTCTAAGTGCAAGCTTTAAAGTCGTTCATCTATCCTCTAGCTACGTTTTGATCATAGTGGTATGCTCTAATCTTGATTTCTTAATTTAATTTTGGGAAAGGGTTAGTGTTAGGGTTAATGGTGAACTTAAAAACCCACTTTGTTAGTAAATTGGGTGTTTTGGGCGAATTTGGGTCATGTAGACCCAAAGATGACTAACTAGGGGTTTCAAAGTATTAAACTATGTTTATGAGCCTAAATTGGTTAGTTAAAGTACTAGCACACTTATACATATGTAAATGGGTGTTAAGTGGTGACCCGAAATGGGTATATCGACTTTAAATGGTCAAATGGGTCATGATGGACCTAAGTGGGTAAATGTATGTGTTTGATGCATAAACCTTGTATTGGAAAGTGTCTTAGGACCTAACTTGGATAATGATTAGGGTTTTAGGGATGTTAACCCAAATATTAGGGTTAGGGTTGCAAATGGGTCAAAATTGCACCATGGGTCAAGATAACCCTAGAATGGAGTTTTAGTGGGTTGACCAACTTGAGTTTGTGATTGATATTATGTATAATGTAATAGGTACATTACATTGAAGGTTCTCGGACTTGATTATCTTTCACCGAAGGCGTAAGGTGAGTGGAATAATTATATGTGTAGGTATATAATGTATCTATTTGTTGTAGCGTGAAATGTGTAGTGTCGAGGTGCTAAGACACCACGTTTCACGTGATGAGTGAAGCATCGAGGTGTTAAGATGCCACTCGGGGTGAAGCATCGAGGTGTTAAGATGCCACTCGAGGTGAAGCATCGAGGTGTTAAGATGCCACCTAGGGGTGTAGTGTCGAGGTGTTAAGACACCACTCCGTAAAATAATGAGTGAAGCATCGAGGTGTTAAGATGCCACTCGGGGTGAAGTGCCGAGGTGTTAAGGTGCCACCCTAGGATTTAGTGATACGAGGTGTTAAGTACCCTAACGGATGTTACGAACACCGTTGGCGTTTTTGCGAGCGCCATTCCCTTGTACGATTGGTTAACCATGGTTATTTGTGTTGTAAGTATAAGCATAATATATTATTCAAATTATATTACATGCGTTGCATATGCTAGCTTGTGGTATTGGGGTTTTTCTAGCTTGTATTCGAGATTATAAGCTAATTGTGTTGCTAGCATGTATGCGGAGTTTGTGTAAGTGATTTGCAAGTAGGTGTATTATATATGTATGTGTATAATTATTGCATTCACTAAGCTTTGCTTACCCTCTCGTTGTTTACCTTTTTATAGGTTCAGTTGTGGATAAGGGTAAGGGCATCATCTTGGATTAGAGATCCCGTCGTTGCTAGAGAATGCTTTTGGGCTATTTAGCTTGTGGAGTATTGACCGAGACTTGGGTAGTTTAATCCCAAACACCATGCTCGTAGTGTAGTTTGGTACTTAAACTTTTGATGGTCGAAACTCATATTTTAAATTAAACTCGTAAAATGGCCGATGTGGGCCCCGCTTCGTAAAACTCATTTTTATTAATGGAATGTGTTAGTTTTACATATTTGAATATGTTGTTAAAAGCGTTTTGTCTCATTATGTCGGAAAGTGGCCAATCTTTTTAGCATTTCAAGACTTTTTGGACAGACTAGAATGGCGGGCCGCGCGGCCTTCTGGCGCGCCGCGCCATATGCTGTTCCAGCAAAAAAAAAAAAATTTGTTGTTATTTTTATGCAGGTTGTTCGTGGTTTGGTTTGGGTCGTTACACCAACCAGGTCCAAGAACTATTGGATAAAGGTTTCATTCGTCCTAGCTCGTCCCCATGGGGAGCTCCTATTCTGTTTGTTAAGAAGAAGGATGGTACGTTAAGGAGGTGTATTGATTATCGCGAACTTAACAAGCTTACTATCAAGAACCGTTATTCATTGCCACGTATCGATGATCTATTTTACCAACTTCAAGGGTCAAGCATCTATTCAAAGATTGATTTGAGATCTGGTTATCACCAACTCCAAGTCAAGGAATCCGATATTCCTAAGACTGCTTTTCGTACTTGATATGGACATTATGAATTCTGTGTCATGCCTTTTGGTTTGACCAATGCTCCTGCTGTATTCATGGATCTTATGAATCGTGTCTGCAAGCCTTACCTTGATAAATTCGTTATTGTGTTCATTGACGATATCTTGATCTATTCCAAGAGTGAGAAAGAACATGAGCAACATTTACGTATGATTCTTGAACTCTTAAGAAAGGAACAACTCTATGCTAAATTTTCTAAGTGCGAGTTTTGGTTCGAAACTGTACAATTCCTTGGACATGTTGTTGATAGAGACGGAATATATGTCGATCCAGCTAAGATTACTGCTATTCAGAACTGGGAGATACCAAAGACTGCGAAGCATATTCGCCAATTTTTAGGACTCACCGGTTACTATCGAAGGTTCATAAAAGATTTTTCTCTCATTGCTAAACCTCTTACGAAACTAACTCAAAAAGGGAAGAAATTTGAGTGGTCCGAAGAACAGGAATCTGCTTTCAAGATTCTGAAGGAGAAATTGACCACAGCCCGATTCTATCCTTACCTGAAGGTACTGACGACTTTGTTGTTTACTGTGATGCTTCGAAGCAAGGCTTTGGATGTGTTTTAATGCAATGAGAAAAAGTTATTGCCTACGCATCTAGGCAGTTGAAGAAACATGAAGAGAACTATACCACACATGACCTTGAGTTAGGTGCCGTGGTATTTGCATTAAAAATATGGAGACATTATTTGTATGGTACCCATTTTACGGTGTACACTGATCATAAAAGTCTTCGACATATCTTTGATTAAAAACAGCTGAACATGAGGCAAAGCCAATGGCTCGAGTTATTGAACGATTATCACTGTGAGCTGAAATATCATCCTGGCAAGGCGAATGTAGTTGCCGATGCCCTTAGTCGGAAAGACGATGTTAAACGTGTTCGTGCTCTAAGCCTGAAAATCAAATCAAATCTTATCTCACGAATCTGTGAAGCTCAATTGGAAGCTATTAAACCGAAACTTATCGAAGGTGAAGGACCCATTGGTTTTGAGAACCAACTTCAAGTGAAAGCTAATGGTACACGGTACTTTGGCAATAGAATTTGGGTTCCTCGTTTCGGTAATCTCCGTAAACTAGTCTTGGATGAAGCACATAAGACTAGATATTCTATTCATCCCGGTTCCAGTAAAATGTATCACGATGTGAAGCAATTCTACTGGTGGCCTAACATGAAAGCCGACATTGCTACTTATGTTAGTAAGTGTCTTGCTTGTTTGAAGGTCAAGTTCGAACATCAAAAGCCTTCTGGTCTGTTGACACAACCTGATATTCCGCAGTAGAAGTGGGAATGTATCACTATGGACTTTGTTACTAAGTTACCTAAGACTTCGAACGGTAACGATACTATTTGGGTCGTAGTTGATCGTCTTACTAAATCTGCACATTTCATACCGATCAAAGAAACCGACAAGATGGAGAGATTAGCACAGCTTTATATTAAAGAAATCGTCTCACGTCATGGAGTTCCTATCTCGATTATTTCTGATCGCGACAGTCAATTTGTTTCTAGATTCTGGAAAACTTTACAATCTGCTCTTGGAACTCAACTCGACATGAGTACAGCCTATCATCCTCAAACTGATGGTCAAAGTGAACGAACTATTCAAACCATGGAAGATATGCTACGTGCTTGTGCAATCGATTTCGGCAAAGGTTGGGATAGACACCTACCTTTGGTCGAATTTTCTTACAACAACAGTTATCACTCCAGTATTAAAGCTGCACCTTTTGAAGCTTTATATGGACGGAAGTGTAGATCCCCTTTGTGTTGGGATGAACTTGAGGACAGACATTTAACTGGTCCTGAAATCATTCACAAAACTACTGAAAAGATCGCTCAAATTAAACAACGTTTAGAAACTGCCCGTAGCCGACAAAAGAGCTATGCCGATAGGAAGCGAAAAGACATCGAATACCAAGTTAGAGATAAAGTCATGTTGAAAGTATCCCCTTGGAAAGGTGTTGTCCGCTTCGGTAAACAAAGTAAACTCAGTCCACGATATGTCGGACCGTTCACAATCACTGAAAGAGTCGGTCCCGTGGCATACCGATTAGAACTACCAACCGAACTCAGTCAAGTACATGATGTGTTTCATGTCTTGAATCTTAAACGGTGTCTAGTTGATGACGCACTCGTTATTCCTCTGGATGATGTCCGCATTGATGAGCAAATGCACTTTGTTGAAGAACCTATAGAAATCATGGAAGGAGAGGTCAAACAAACGCGTAAAAGCAACATACCTATCGCTAAAGTCTGTTGGAATTCGCATAGAGGCCCCGAATATACATGGGAGCTCAAAGACCATATGAAACGGAAATATCCCCATCTCTTCTCAACTGCTGATGCAAACGAGGAATCTACCTAAAAACTTCGGGACGAAGTTTTAAATAACAGGGAGGTACTATAACGACCCTCATTTTTCCATTCTATACTTTTCCTTACTAAATGCCCAACTAAATAATTAAACTTAACAATTAAGACCTTATTTAACGATTGTTAAGAATGATAATAATTAACTTTGTAAACGACAAGTAAATACAAGATAAAAAAAATAATAAGCTTATTAACTTTTGTGACTAAATAAATAACTTTAAAACTTGTGTAATTAAAATAATTAAACTAGGATAATTAAGGAGTCATTTAAGCAAATTAAAGTACAAGGACTAAAGTGAAAAATCACAAAACCTAACCCTAATAACCCTAGCCCATTTTTAGAGGGTAAAATTACCCTATTAACCCTAAAATTTTCGGCCAAATCCACCTCCCATAACCCCTTTTCCAAGCCAACTTGTTCCCTAAGTAATTCCTTATTAAACCCTAATTCTAGAATCCTCCTATCCTCCCTATAAATAGAGACCTAACCTAACCCATTCCATGTACCAAATCATAATTACATCTCTCTCAAAATCTCTCCCATCTCTCTCTAATTTTCGGCCAAAGCCGAAAATATCATCACCACCACCCATCGAAATCCACCACCAATCTTCAAGGTGATCTTCGAGTTGTTCTTCACGTTCTTCATGTTCTTCAAGGATCTTCAAGAAGTTCTTCAAGTTTCTCAAGGCTTTAATCTTAAATCTTCGTCGTGTTCTTCTTTTCTTCGTTAGTTATCTTCGAATCTTCAAAGGTATAACATAAACCCTAAACTATTTACATAAACTTTGATTTTTGTTAATTCATGTTCATATTATAAACTTGTTATACATAAGTAAATACATAAACACCTAGATCTATACATGTAAAAAAAAATATAAATATATATATGTATGTATGCATGTCGACTAGGAGAAAAAAAAGGGAAAGGAAACTTTGATCTTAAAACCCTAGGTTATTACATGGAAGATTTGTTATGGTTAATTAAGGAAACAAAATAAACCTACATATATACATATACAAATCGACACATATACATATATACATGTAAAAATTATATTTTTTTATATACATATATATATATACACGAAAATATACATATATATGTACTAAACCCTAATTACTTAAACCCTAATCCTAATTAATTATTAAACCCTAATTCATTAAACCTAACCCTAATTATTTAATACCACTTTAATTATTAAAACCCTAATCATTACTACATTAAATAAAACCCTAATTTACTAAACCCTAATTTATGAAACCCTAGGACATTAATTACTAAACCCTAGTTATTAATTACTACTTTAATTAACTAACCCTAATTAATGAAACCCTAATACAACTTATACTATTAATTAACATGTATACACTGTTACTATTACTAACACCTATAATCTACTACTTATATTATAACACATAAAAACATTTTGGGATATGTATTAGAGATGTATAGATCTTCGAACTTTCTTGACGAATGGTTTCTACGAAACTCTAGGTGGAAGGGTTTAGATTTCCGATTTAAAGGGTCCTATAGCTCAAGCCCCTAGACCTGAAATGGCCATTCGAAAAGAAAGGGGTGATTGGAAGCTTATCTAATACGGCAAGTATCCAAAAATGGAAAACACTCTTAAAATAGAAACTTTCTAGTTATAGAAACTTACTAAGATAAGAAACCTACTAAAAGTGGAAACTTTCTAGTTATAAAAACTTAGTAAAACGAGCTGTACTAAAAACACTATCATACTTAGACATTTATTTAAACATGGGCAAAAACATTTACTACTCTTAAATATCATAGGTTGACTTTTCTGATCACTCGTCCAACTTTTTATTCTGAGGAATAACTAGCTCTCTCTCTCTACTAAGGTGAATTCATAGCCCCACTTACTATTACGCAACTTATTTACTTTTATTCTTGGGGTGAGACACATGCTGTTTTTACATTTTACAATTTAGACACAAGTACCAACTGTTAAAACTATGCGATACCCGGCTATGTCCGACTAAGTCCCTACAGTGATATTTTTAATTGCTGCTTGCATGCTTAATTATTGGGGGTAGGCCTATCGGGAGTAATGTCCACGATACATTTGACTAAGTCTTTATTTTACTTAATAATGAATTTAAACCGACAAGTATAAACGATAACTTGTCTTGGGGCAAACTTGAACGTTTAGTCTAAATATCACGCATTGGCATAACTTTTTGATCATGCGGGAGATCAACTTTACAACTAAATCTTGTGGTCTAAAACAACGGTCAAACTTTTGTTAAACCTATGAACTTCACTCAACCTTTTTGGTTGACACTTTAGCATGTTTTGTCTCAGGTGCTGTTTGATTCAAGCTCTTATACTTACTGCTTATGTGATGCTACTTGGACATAGGATCAAGAGATATCGCATTTATTACTATTGTATTTAAACATTTACTTATTCCTTTGTAACGACATTTCATTTTCCGCTGCGTACTCATTAAAGTTTGATTTTATCATTTAGTATTGTTCTCGTTATTATAATATGTCGGTATATTTTGATATTAAGTCACATTTCGCCCAGGCCCTAACTGGGGGTATGATACTTAAATTCAGTCCCATTTAACCCACGATATTTTTTTAACCGAGTCATTATCGCCCCAAAAAAATATTGCCCAAATAAATTCAAGCGTTCTATGCACTTTTTTCGGAAGCTTAAACAAGGGAAAGAAATAAATGCAACACAAAACCTTGCTTCCTTTATACCGTCTTGGTTATATTATTCGAGTATTTTTAGCCGCTTTTTTATTTCTATAGATTCATAACCTTTTTTGTTTTTGTTTCTAAATTTCATTTTGAATGCGAATATACGAGAGTGTATTTTCGTTTTGATGATAATTAATAGCCGTAAAACACATATTTGAAGTCACTACATTCCCCACAAAATCGGGCAAAGTTTTGTGGAGAATTTTCCAAAAAATTTTCAATAGCAGATGAGGCCCATTTTCACAGGATAACTAGATGACGACACTATGAGCCAGACTTCCTTAAGGCTTTCCCCTGTACGAAACATTTTAGATGTCGAAAATGACATTGTACTATTTTTAAAGGTGAATTTTGCACTTTTAGATCTTACGATAAGTAATACATTCACATGTGAATTGTTGTGCCTGTTTAAATATCACTATGATATTTGTTTTTATTTAATATTGTATTTAGGTACATCGAGAATCATGTTGGGGCTACTATCTCAGAACTAGCTACAAAACGTTGCCGCTTTTATAACGTCTTGGTTTTATTGTTCGAATATTTAAGACGCTTTTTTATTTCTCTAGATTCATAACCTTATTTTTGTTTTTGTTTCTACATTTCATATTGAATGCGAATATATGAGAGTGTAGTTTCATTTTGATGATAATTAATGGCCGCAAAACACATATTTGAAGTCACTACATTCACCACAAAATCGTGCAAAATTTTGTGGAGAATTTCCAAAAAAAATTCAACTGCAGATTAGACCCATTTTCGCAAGATAACTAGAAAATGACGCTACGAGCAAGTCTTCCTCAAGACTTTCCCCCGTTCAAAGAAGTTTAGATGCCGAAAATGACATTTCACTATTTTTAAAGGTGAATTTTGCACTTTTAGATCTTACGATAAGTAATACTTTCACATGTGAACTGTTGTGCCTGTTTAAATACCACTATGATACTTGTTTTTATTTAATATTGTATTTAGGTACATCGAGAATCATACTGGGGCTACTATCTCACCACTAGCTATAAAACGTTGATGCTTTTATAACGTCTTTGTTTTATTGTTCGAGTATTTTTAGCGCTTATTTATATATCTAGATTCATAACCTTATTTTTTTTGTTTCTAAATTGCATATTGAATGCGGATATATGAGAGTGTATTCCCGTTTTGATGATAATTAATGGCTGCAAAACACATATTTAAAGTCATTACATTCCCCACAAAAACGGGCAAAATTTTGTGGAGAATTTTCCGAAAAATTTTCTATTGCTGATTAGGCCATTTTCGGAAGATAACTAGAAAACGGCGCTACGAGTAAAACTTCCTTAAGGCTTACCACGTTCGAAGCAGTTTAGATGCCGAAAATGACATTTTACTATTTTTAAAGGTGTTTTGCACTTTTAGATATTACGAAAAGTAATACCTTCACATGTGAATTGTTGTGTCTGTTTAAATACCACTATGATACTTGTTTTTATTTAATATTGTATTTAGGTACATCAAGAATCATGTTGGGGCTACTATCTCACCACTAGGTACAAAACGTTGCTGCTTTTATAACTACTTGGATTTATTGTTCGAGTATTTTTAGCCGCTTTTTTATTTCTAGATTCATAACATTATTTTTGTTTTTGTTTCTAAATTTCATATTGAATGCGAATATATGAGCTTGTTGTCTCATTTTGATGATAATTAATGGCCGCAAAACACATATTTGAAGTCAGAACATTCTCCACAAAATCGGGCAAAATTTTGTGGAGAATTTTTCGAAAAATTTTCAATTGCAGATTAGGCCCCTTTCTCAAGATAACTAGAAAACGGTGCTACGAGCAAAACTTCCTTAAGGCTTTCTCCTGTTCGAAGCAGTTTAGATGCCAAAAATAACATTTTACTATTTTTAAAAGTGAATTTTGTAATTTTAGATGTTACGTTAAGTAATACCTTCACATGTGAATTGTTTTACTCGTTTAAATACCACTATGATCTTTATTTACATTTAATATTGTATTTAGGTACACCGAGAATCATGTTGGAGCTACTATCTCACCACTAGCTACAAAACGTTGCTTCTTTTATTACGTCTTTGTTTTATTGTTCGAGTATTTTTAGCCGCTTTTTTATTTCTCTAGATTAATAACCTTATTTTTGTTTTTGTTTCTAAATTTTACATTGAATGCTAATATATGAGCTTGTTGTCTCATTTTAATGATAATTAATGGCCGTACAACACATATTTGAAGTCACTACGATCTCCACAAAATCAGGCAAAATTTTGTGAAGAATTTTCCGAAAAATTTTCAATTGCAGATTAGGCCCCTTTCTCAAGATAACTAGAAAACGGCGCTACAAGCAAAATTTCCTTAAGGCTTTCCCCCTTCGAAGCAGTTTAGATGCAAAAAATGACATTTTACTATTTTTAAATGTGAATTTTGTACTTTTAGAGGTTACGATAAGTAATACCTTCACATGTGAATTGTTGTGCCTGTTTAAATACCAATATGATCTTTGTTTTTATTTAATATTGTACTTAGGTACATCGAGAATCATGTTGGTGCTACTATCTCACCACCAGCTACAAAACGTTGCTGCTTTTATAACGTCTTTGTTTTATGTTCGAGTATTTTTAGCCGCTTTTTTATTTCTCTAGATTAATAACCTTATATTTGTTTTTGTTTCTAAATTTCATATTGAATGCGAAGATATGAGCTTGTAGTCTCATTTTGATGATAATTAATGGCCACAAAAAACATATTTCAAGTCACTACATTCTCCACAAAATCGGGCAAAATTTTGTGGAGAATTTTTCGAAAAATTTTCAATCACAGATTAGGCCCATTTTCGTAAGAAAACTAGTAAACGACGCTACGAGCAAGACTTCCTAAAGGCTTTCCCTCGTTCGAAGCTGTTTAGATACCGAAAAAGACATTTCACTATTATTAAAGGTGAATTTTGTATATTTAGATCTTACGATAAGTAATACCTTCACATGTGAACTGTTGTGCCTGTTTAAATACCACTATGATACTTGTTTTTATTTAATATTGTATTTAGGTACATCGAGAATCATGTTGGGGCTACTATCTCACCACTAGGTACAAAACGTTGCTGCTTTTATAACTACTTGGATTTATTGTTCGAGTATTTTTAGCCGCTTCTTTATTTCTAGATTCATAACATTATTTTTGTTTTTGTTTCTAAATTTTATATTGAATGCGAATATATGAGCTTGTTGTCTCGTTTTGATGATAAATAATGGCCGCAAAACACATATTTGAAGTCACTATATTCTCCACAAAATGGGGCAAAATTTTGTGGAGAATTTTCTGAAAAATTTTCAATTGCAGATTAGGCCCCTTTCTCAAGATAACTAGAAAACTTTCACACCCCCAGTTAGGGCCTGGGTGAATGTGACATTAATATCAAAAATACCAATATATTATATAACGAGAACGACACTATATGATAAAAACAAACTTTAATGAGTACGCAGCGGAAAGAAATGGAATGTCGTTACAAGAATTGAAATTACAAGAATTTAAATAAATGCATAAATAATAAATGTGACTCTTTCTTCAAGCCCTAGAGTCCAAGTAGCATCACACAGATAAGAGTAAGCTGATCAATCGTAACCTGAGACAAAACATGCTAAAGTGTCAACCAAAACGGTTGAGTGAAGTTCATAGGTTTAACAAAATAATTGACAGTTGTTTAGACCACAAGATTTTTATTTATAAAAGTAGATCTCGCAGGGATCTAAAAGTAGTGCCAAGTTTGTGATATTTAGACTAAAAAGTTTCAAAGTTTGCCCCGTGATAAGTTGTACTGTCCTTGTCGGTTTGAATCATTATTAAGTAATACAATGACTTGGTTAAATGTATCGAGGACGGTACTCCCGATAGGCCTAATCCTAATAATTAAGAATGCGTTATGTAAAAGCAATTAAAAATATCACAGTGGGGACTTGCATGACATAGCCAGGTATAGCACAGTTTAATAGTTGGTACTTGTGTCTAACTTGTAAATATTAAAAGAAGCATGTGTCTTACCCCAGTAAGTTTAAATAAATTGTGCAATAGTAAGTGGGGCTATTAAGTTCACCTTAGTAAGTAGGAGAAGAGTTTGTTATTCCTTGGATAAGAAGAGTTGGATGAAAGTGAGCAGAAAGTCAACCAAATGACATTTAAGAGTAGTTAAATGTTTGCCCAAGTTTAAGTTAAGTATGCAAGTACTTAAGTGTAGTTCATTTTACTAAGTTCTCATTCTTAGTAAGTTTCCATTTTTAGTAAGTTAGTATTGAACACTAGTGAGTTGTTCTTAATAAGTCCACCACTTATTAAGTGTGTAAGTGACTAAATGTTGTTCACTTAGTGAGTATATGATCACTATAGTCGGGTTTGATATTGTGCACCATACCCAAACATCTATGCCACCGCCGAGTCACTTGAATGATCTATTGTTACAGGTTGGCCCAGGATCTCTTGACCAGAATCTAAGTCTTGGCATTCGAGATCCACAAGCGTCCCATAATGGTACGAAGGATCACCCTAGGCCATAAGTAGCGTTGACGTTCAAGTAATTTCACATTATCGTGTATGTTATAATCTTATAATATAAGTATTATAATATAAGTAGTACATTATAAGTGTTAGTAGTAGCATAAGTGTATAAGTGTTAGGTTGTAGTATGTAGTATAAGTAGTATTAGGGTTTAGTAGTATTAAATGTTTTAAATAGTATTTAAGTAGTATTAGGTTTAGTAAAGTAATGATTAGATTTAATGATTAAATGATTAGGTTTACTAGTTGTTATTATATGATTAGTGTTTAAGTAATTAATGATTAATAATTAAGAAATGATTAGGTAATGATTATTATATAATTAGGGTTATATAATTAATGTTTAGGGTTTAAGTAGTATTAAATAGTGTTTAGGGTTTATATAAGTGTAGTGTATGTATGTATATATATATAGTTTGTATTTTTTTATATATATCCGTATGTATGTATATATATAATTTTTTTTGTATATATATATATATATATATATATATATATATATATATATATATATATATATATATATATATATACAAATCGTGTATGTATATATGTTATGTATATATATTTGTTATCCATTTTAACCATTAACAAATCTTTGATAGATCTTTAGGGTTTTTAAGATCTAAACTACTTTTATATATATATTTTTAAATATATATGTATATGTCGTATATGTATGTATATGTATATGTTTAGATATATATTTTTTATATATGTATATGTATACGTGGTATATGTATATATATATTTTGTATATTTTTAACAAGATTACATACATGTTAATGATCCAAATAATTAGGGTTTAAAGATTCAACAAAATTTTGTTTTTTTATAATCGTGTATATGTATATGCATATATATTTATTTTACATGAACAATATGAATATTAAGATCAAGAACACAAATTTGAATTAAACGAATGAATTGAATGAACGATAAAAAGTTAAGATGTTGGATCATACCTTGATAATATAAGATGAAGATTAACAAGAAAAGAAAAGAAGACTTGAAGATGTAAGATCAAATCAACCCGAATAACAAGAACACCTTGAAGATCTTGATGAACACGAAGAACACGCTTGAAGATTAACCCGAAAACTAGAAGTAATTAACCAAAACTTCAAAGTGGTATGTGTGTGGTGTCTTGGCCGAAACAACAAGAGAGGGAGAGGGAGGAGATTGTTTTTGTGAGGTGATTATGAATGAGAGAATGGGATGAGAAAAATGATAACCTAGCACCTCCTTTTATAGTTAAGCATAGAAGGATCTAGACCTAGGGTTTAATGGGAATACTTGAAGCAAAAGTTAGAAATTAGGGTTAGGTTTAAGGTGGTGATTATGGCCGTGATTTTGGGGGGCAAAATGGTCTTTTTGCCTTGCCCAAAATCGGCTAGGGTTAGGTTGAAGGAAGATGGAACTTTTTTGTTTTAGACCTTGTAGTTTGATTTGGTTAAAATGGTTCCTTATAAGTTCAAGTTTAAATGTTTAAAGGCTACAAGTTTTAGAGTTTTACATTTTGTTCATGGAAGTTAATAAGCTTTTATTTTCATCTTTTATTAACTTGTCAATTATTGTACAAAGTTAATTAATATATTTTATAATTCTTAATACTTAACAATTGTTGATTAAAGTTTAATCATTAAGTTTTAATTATATTATTTGGGCATTTAATATTGAAAAAATATAGAATGAAAAAATGAGGGTCGTTATAAAAACGGTGCTACGAGCAAAATTTTCTTAAGGCTTTCCCCCTTTCGAAGCAGTTTAGATGCCAAAAATGATATTTTACTATTTTTAAAAGTGAATTTTGTACTTTTAGATGTTACGATAAGTAATACCTTCACATGCGAATTGTTGTGCCTGTTTAAACACCACTATGATTTTTGTTTTTATTTAATATTGTATTTAGGAACATAGAGAATCATGTTGGTGCTACTATCTCACCAGTAGCTACAAAACGTTGCAGCTTTTATAACGTCTTTGTTTTATTGTTTGAGTATTTTTAGCCGCTTTTTTATTTCTCTAGATTAATAACCTTATATTTGTTTTTGTTTCTAAATTTCATATTGAATGCGAATATATGAGTTTGTAGTCTCATTTTGATGATAATTAATGGCCATAAAAAACATATTCCAAGTCACTACATTCTCCACAAAATCGGAAAAATTTTGTGGAGAATTTTCCAAAAAATTTTCAATTACAGATTAGGCCCATTTTCGCAAGAAAACTAGAAAACGGCGCTACGAGCAAAACTTCCTAAAGGCTTTTCCCCGTTTGAAGCAGTTTAGATTCTGAAAAAGACATTTCACTATTTTTAAAGGTGAATTTTGCACACTTAGATCTTACGATAAGTAATACCTTCACATGTGAACTGTTGTGCCTGTTTAAATACTATTATGATACTTGTTTTTATTTAATAATGTATTTAGGTACATCGAGAATCATGTTGGGGCTACTATCTCACCACTAGCTACAAAACGTTGTTACTTTTATAATGTATTGGTTTTATTGTTCGAGTAGTTTTAGATGTTTTTTTTATTTCTCTAGATTCATAACCTTATTTTTGTTTTTTATTTTTAAATTTCAAATTGAATACTATTATATGAGAGTCTAGTTTCGTTTTGATGATAATTAATGGCATTGGAACAAATATTTGAAGTCACTACATTTCCCACAAAATCAGGCAATATTTTGTGGAGAATTTTCTCAAAAATTTTCAGTTTCAGATTACGCCCATCTTCGCAAGAAAACTAGAAAACGGTGGTACGATCAAGACTTCCTAAAGGCTTTTCCCCGTTCGAAGCAGTTTAGATTCCGAAAAAGACATTTCACTATTTTTAAAGGTGAATTTTGCACATTTAGATCTTACGATAAGTAATACCTTCACATGTGAACTATTGTGCCTGTTTAAATACCACTATGATACTTGTTTTTATTTAATAATGTATTTAGGTACATCGAGAATCATGTTGGGGCTACTATCTCACCACTAGCTACAAAACGTTGTTGTTTTTATAACGTATTGGTTTTATTGTTCGAGTAGTTTTAGACTTTTTTTTATTTCTCTAGATTCATAACCTTATTTTTGTTTTTATTTCTAAATTTCATATTGAATGCGAATAAATGAGAGTGTAGTTTCGTTTTTGAAAATAATTTATGGCAGCAAAAGACACATTTGAAGTCACTACATTACCCACAAAATCGGGCAAAATTTTGTAGAGAATTACCCGAAAAACTTTCAGTTGCAGGTTAGACCCATTTTCACAAGATAACTAGAAAATGGTGCTACGAGCAAGACTTCATTAAGGCTTTCCCCCTTTCGAAGTAGTTTCGATGCCGAAAATGATATTTTACTATTTTTAAAGGGGAATTTTTCACTTTTAGATCTTACGATAATTAATACCTTCACATATGAATTGTTGTGCCTGTTTAAATACCACTATGATACTTGTTCTTATTTAATATTATATTTAGGTACATCGAGAATCATGTTGAGGCTACTATCTCACCACTAGCTACAAAACGTTGCTGCTTTTATAACGTCATTGTTTTATTGTTCGAGTATTTTTAGCCGCTTTTTTTATTTCTCTAGATTCATAACCTTATTTTTGTTTTTGTTTCTAAATTTAATATTGAATGTGAATATTTGAGAGTGTAGTCTCGTTTAATGATAATTAATGGCCGCAAAACACATATTTGAAGTTACTACATTCCCCATAAAATCGGGTAAAATTTGGTGGAGAATTTTTCAAAAAAGTTTCAATTCCATATTAGGCCCATTTTCACAAAATAACTAGAAAACGGTGCTACGAGCAAGACTTCCTTAAGGATTTCCTCGTTCGAAGCAGTTTAGATGCCAAAAATGACATGTTACTATTTTTAAAAGTGAATTTTGCACTTTTAGATCTTACGATAATTAATACCTTCACATGTGAATTGTTGTGCCTGTTTAAATACCACTATAATATAAGTTTTTATTTAATATTGTATTTAGGTACATCGAGAATCATGTTGGGGCTACTATCTCACCACTAGCTACAAAACGTTGCTGCTTTTTTAACCTCTTTGTTGTATTTTTCAAGTATTTTTTGCCGCTTTTTTATTTCTCTAAATTCATAACCTTATTTTTGTTTTTGTTTCTAAATTTCATATTGAATGCAAATATATGAGAGTGTAATTTCTTTTTGATGATAATTATTGGCCGCAAAACACATATTTGAAATCACTGCATTCCCCAAAAAATGGGCAAAATTTTGTGGATAACATTCCGAAAAATTTTCTATTTCAGGTTAGGCCCATTTTCTCAAGATAACTAGAAAACGATGAACGAGCAAGACTTCCTTAAGGCTTTCTCCCGTTCGAAGCAGTTTAGATTCCAAAAATGACATTTTACTATTTTTAAAGGAGAATTTTGCACATTTGGATTTTACGATAAGTAATACCTTCAAATGTGAACTGTTGTGCCAGTTTAAATACCACTATGATGCTTGTTTTCATTTAATAATGTATTTAGGTACATCGAGAATCATGTTGGGACTACTATCTCACCACTAGCAACAAAATGTTGCTGCTTTTATAACGTATTGGTTTTATTGTTCGAGTATTTTTAGACGTTTTTTTATTTCTCTAGATTCATAAGCTTATTTAATTTTTGTCTCTAAATTTCATATTGAATGCGAATATATGAGAGTTTAGATTCATTTAGATGATAATTAATGCTTGTAAAACACATATTTGAAGTCACTACATTTACCACAAAATCGGTAAAATTTTATGTAGAATTTTCTGAAAAATTTTCAGTTGCAGATTAGGCTCATTTTTCGCAAGATAGCTAGAAAATGGCGTTACGAGCAAGACTTTCTTAAGTCTTTCCCCCGTTCGAGGCAGTTTGGATGCCGAATATGATATTTTACTAGTTTTAAAGGGGTATTTTGCACTTTTAAATATGACGATAAGTAATACATTCACATGTGAATTGTTGTGCCTGTTTAAATACTTATATAATACTTGTTTTTATTTAATATTGTATTTAGGTACATCGAGAATCATGTTGGAGCTACTATCTCACCACTAGCTACAAAAAGTTGATGCTTTTATAACGTCTTTGTTTTATTGTTCGAGTATTTTTACCGCTTTTTTGTTTCTCTAGATTAATAACCATATATTTGATTTAGTTTCTAAATTTTATATTGAATGCGAATATATGAGAGTGTAGTCTCGTTTTGATGATAATTAATGGGAGCAAAACACATATTTGAATTCACTATATTCTCCACAGAATCGGGCAAAATTTTGTGGAGAATTTTTCGAAAAGTTTTCAATTGCAGATTAGGCCTATTTTTGCATGATGACTAGAAAACAGTGCTACGAGCAAACATTCCTTAAGGCTTTTCCCCGTTCGAAGCAGTTTACATGCCAAAAATGACATTTTACAATTTTAAAAATTGAATTTTGCACTTTTAGATCTTACGATAAGTAATACCTTCACATGTTAATTGTTGTGCTAGTTTAAAAACCACTACGATACTTGTTTTTATTTAATATTTTATTTAGGTACATCGAGAATCATGTTGGGGCTACTATCTCACCACTAGCTACAAAACGTTGCTGCTTTTATAACGTCTTGGTTTTATTGTTCGAGTATTTTAAGACGCTTTTTTATTTCTCGATATTCATAGCCTTATTTTTGTTTTCGTTTCTAAATTTCATATTGAATGCGAATATATGAGAGTGTAGTTTCATTTTGATGATAATTAATGGCCGCAAATGACACATTTGAAGTCACTACATACCCCACAAAATCGGGTAAAATTTTGTGGAGAATTACCCGAAAAACTTTCAGTTGCAGATTAGGCTCATATTCGCAAGATAACTAGAAATGGTACTACGAGCAAGACTTCCTTATGACTTTTCCCCGTTCGAAGCAGTTTAGATGTCGAAAATGATATTTTACTATTATTAAAGGGGAATTTTGCACTTTTAGATCTTACGATAAGTAATACCTTCACATGTGAATTGTTGTGCCTGTTTAAATACCACTATGATACTTGTTCTTATTTAATATTGTATTGGGTACATCGAGAATCATGTTGGGGCTACTATCTCACCACTAGCTACAAAATGTTGCAGCTTTTCTAACGTCTTTGTTTTATTTTTCGAGTATTTTTAACCGCTTTTTTATTTTTCTAGATTTATAACCTTATTTTTATTTTTGTTTCTAAATTTCATATTGAATGCGAATATATGAGAGCGTAGTTTCTTTTTGATGATAATTATTGGCCGCAAAACACACATTTGAAGTCACTGCATTCCCCAAAAAATGGGCAAAATTTTGTGGAGAATATTTCGAAAAATTTTCAATAGCAGGTTAGGCCCATTTTCCCAAGATAACTAAAAAACGGCGCTACGAGCAAGACTTCCTTAAGGCTTTCCCCCGTTCGAAGCAGTTTAGATTCCGATAATGACATTTCTATTTTAAAAGGTGAATTTTGCACATTTAGATTTAACGATAAGTAATACCTTCAAATGTGAACTGTTGTGCCAGTTTAAATACCACAATGATACTTGTTTTTATTTAATAATGTATTTAGGTACATCGAGAATCATGTTGGGGCTACTATCTCACCACTAGCTATAAAATATTGCTGCTTTTATAACGTATTGGTTTTATTGTTCGAGTATTTTTATACGTTTTTTTTTCTCTAGATTAATAAGCCTATTTTTATTTTTATTTCTAAATTTCATATTGAATGCGAATATAGGAGAGTGTAGATTCATTTTAATGATAATTAATGACCGCAAAACACATATTTGAAGTCACTACATTCTCCACGTAATCGGGCAAAATTTTGTGGAGAATTTTCCGAAAAATTTTCAGTCGCAGATTAGGCTCATTTTGGCAAGATAACTAGAAAACGGCGCTACGAGCAAGACTTTCTTACGTATTTCCCCCGTTCGAAGCAGTTTAGATGCCGGAAATGATATTTTACTAGTTTTAAAGGGGTATTTAGCACTTTTAAATCTTACGACAAGTAATACCATCACATTTGAATTTTCGAAAAAAATTTCAATTGCAGGTTAGGTTCATTTTCACAAGATAACTAGAAAACGGAGCTACGAGCAAGACTTCCTTAAGGCTTTCTCCCATTCGAAACCGTTTAGATTCTGAAAAAGACATTTTACTATTTTTAAAGGTGAATTTTGCATATTTAGATTTAGCGATAAGCAATACCTTCAAATGTGAATTGTTGTGCCAGTTTAAATACCACTATGATACTTGTTTTTATTTAATAATGTATTTAGGTACATCGAGAATCATGTTGGAGCTACTATCTCACCACTAGTTACAAAAAGTTGATGCTTTTATAACGTCTTTGTTTTATTGTTCGAGTATTTTTAGCCGCTTTTTTATTTCTCTAGATTCAAAACCTTTTTTTTGTTTTTGTTTCTAAATTTCATATTGAAGGCGAATATATGAGAGTGTAGTTTCTTTTTGATGATAATTATTGGCCGCAAAACACATATTTGAAGTCACTGCATTCCTCAAAAAATGGGTAAAACTTTGTGGAGAATATTCCGAAAAATTTTCAATTGCAGGTTAGGTCCATTTTCGCAAGATAACTAGAAAACGACACTACGGGCAAGACTTCCTTAAGGCTTCCCCCCATTCGAAGCAGT
Source organism: Rutidosis leptorrhynchoides (assembly GCF_046630445.1). Taxonomy (NCBI): domain Eukaryota; kingdom Viridiplantae; phylum Streptophyta; class Magnoliopsida; order Asterales; family Asteraceae; genus Rutidosis; species Rutidosis leptorrhynchoides. Next base: position 31,548,928 of record NC_092333.1, read on the forward strand.
TTAGATTCCGAAAATGACATTTTACTATTTTTAAAGGTGATCTTTGCACATTTAGATTTAACTACAAGTAATACTTTCAAATGTGAACTGTTGTGCCAGTTTAAATACCACTATGATACTTATTTTTATTTAATAATGTATTTAGGTAATCGAGAATCATGTTGGAGCTACTATCTCACCACTAGCTACAAAAAGTTGCTGCTTTTATAACGTCTATGTTTTATTATATCGAGTATTTTAGTCGCTTTTTTATTTCTCTAGATTCATAACCTTATTTTTGTTTTTGTTTCTAAATTTTATATTGAATACGAATATATGAGAGTGTAGTTTCTTTTTTATGATAATTATTAGCCGCAAAACACATATTTGAAGTCACTGCATTCCCCAAAAAATGGGCAAAATTTTGTGGAGAACATTCCGAAAAATTTTCAATTTCAGGTTAGGCCCATTTTCACAAGATGACTAGAAAGCGGTGCTACGAGCAAGACTTCCTTAAGGCTTTCCCCCGTTCGAAACAGTTTAGATTTCGAAAATGACATTTTATTATTTTAAAGGTGAATTTTGCACATTTAGATTTAACGATAAGTAATACATTCCAATGTGAACTGTTGTGCCAGTTTAAATACCAATATGATACTTGTTATTATTTAATAATGTATTTAGGTACATCGAGAATCATGTTGGGGATACTATCTCACCACTAGCTATAAAATGTTGCTGCTTTTATAACGCATTGGTTTTATTGTTCGAGTATTTTTTGACCTTTTTTTATTTCTCTAGATTCATAAGCTTATTTTTATTTTTGTTTCTAAATTTCATATTGAATGTGAATATATGAGAGTGTAGATTCATTTTGATGATAATTAATGACCGCAAAACACATATTTAAAGTCACTACATTCCCCACAAAATCGGGCAAAATTGTGTGGAGAATTTTTCAAAAAATTTTCAGTCGCAAATTAGAGAATTTTTCAAAAAATTTTCAGTCGCAAATTAGGCTCATTTTGGAAAGATAACTAGAAAACGGCGCTACGAGCAAGACTTCTTACGTCTTTCAGCAGTTCGAAGCAGTTTAGATGCCAAAAATGATATTTTACTAGTTTTAAAGGGGTATTTTGCACTTTTATATCTTACGACAAGTAATACCTTCACATGAGAATTTTTCGAAAAATTTTCAATTGCAGGTGAAAGGACCCGTTCATATATTTTATAAACGATTCACAATAGTTGATTATATCGCGAGGTATTTGACCTCTATATGATACATTTTACAAACATTGCATTCGTTTTTAAAAGACAAACTTTCTTTACAACGAAAGTTGACGGCATGCACACCATTTGATAATACATCCAAATATAATTGACATAATAATAATCTTGAAGAACTCAATGACTCGAATGCAACGTCTTTCAAAATGTGCCATGAATGACTCCAAGTAATATCCTTAAAATGAGCTAATGCACAGCGGAAGATTTCTTTAATACCTGAGAATAAACATGCTTTAAAGTGTCAACCAAAAGGTTGGTGAGTTCATAGGTTTATCATAACAATTATTTCAATATATTAATAGACCACAAGATTTTCATTTATAAATATATGTACACTCGCAAGTGTATAAAAGTATTCTATAAGTTGTAGGCACCCGGTAACAAGCCTTAACGTTCATGTTTTACCCTCTGAAGTACACCAGATCAGGTGTGTTTAAAATAACCTCAAAGTACTAAAGCATCCCATAGTCAGGATGGGGTTTGTCAGGCCCAATAGATCTATCTTTAGGATTCGCGCCTACCGTACATAGACAAGTAGTTTAATGTTACCAAGCTAAGGGTATATTTCTGGTTTAAACCCACGTAGAATTAGTTTTAGTACTTTTGCCTATTTCGTAAAATATTTATAAAAACAGCGCATGTATTCTCAGTCCCAAAAATATATATAAAAGGGAGCAAATGAAACTCACCATACTGTATTTCGTAGTAAAAATACATATAACGTCATTTAACAAGTGCAAGGTTGGCCTCGGATTCACGAACCTATATTAATTATATATATTTATATGTTGGTCAATATTTGTCTAACAATTTTTGGTCAAGTCATAGTGTACCACAATCCTAATGCTCGAGACTAATATGCAAAAGTCAACAAAAGTCAACTTGACCCAAAATGACTTCTAAAATTTATACGTGTTTATTATATAACTTAACTATAGTCGTTTTATATATTTAAATATATTTATTATATTTTATAATAATAAAAGTCATTTATTAATAAAAATTTATATTAACGTTTATATATAATAAAATATACTTTTATATATCTTAAGTAGTAAAATTTATAAATTTCACTTAATATCGTAAAACTATAGTGGTAAGTATTATTAATGTAATTATATTACGCGTGGTGAAAAATATCTTTGTATCCCCTATTTATTTGATAAAATAATATTGATCATAATAATAATAAGTAAAAGTTGTATTATTTTGTAATAATAATTATTATTATTCTATAACAATATTTATATTTACTAGAAATGGTATTATGATAAAATGATAATACTAACATAATAGTAATAATGATATTTTATAATAACAATGATATTTTTATTAAAATAATAACGACGATAGTAATAATAATCATTTTAACAATAATACTAAAATTCAGTTGACTATAACTTCTAATCCGTTCATCGAAACCATTCGATATCTAAATGAAAAGTTCTTAATTTTTCGCTAGCTTTCCAATGACATGCATATCATATACCCTATCTCAGTAGCATATGTATCTAATTCAGGATTCAACAAACCTATCTAAGGACAATATTGAATGTACAAGCATGCATGATCCTATATACTCGAGCACTAGTCAGGGATACACTATTGATATATAAAAGTTAAGTTATGAGTGCTCACGTATCAATATTGATATTCAATATTGCAGGAAAGTACGTAGACGCAACGGAGATGATAAACACTAGATTGACCTCACGAGTATACCCATGAACCATACCCATCACCTCCATAGCTATAACCCATAATTTCCTTAGCTTCGACTCATTCAAAAAACTATTTTGAAATCACTCGGACATCACTCCGTCGTAATATTTTATGTATACTAATAATATTTTGAAATAATACAGAGCAAATATATATATATATATATATATATATATATATATATATATATATATATATATATATATATATATATATATATATATATATATATATATATATATATATATATATATATATATATATGTAAATCGATTGAGAGAGTTTAGAGAAATATATTTTCAAGTTTCTATAAAATAATGAAACCTATTGAATTCTATTTATAATAGATTTTTGAATTATTAAAGTGAATTATTAAAGTATGAATTATTAAAGTGAATTATTAAAGTTAAAGTAAAGTAAAAGTAAAGTAAAGGTAAAGTTAAAGTATAGTAAAAGTATAAAAACTATGTATGTATAATACGCGTATAAATATATATAATATTAATTTAAATCGTTATATATATTTAATGAAATAAAATATAAATATCGTTATATTTATTATACTGGTTAAGTAATGAGTTGTCAAAAGTGATTCTAGATATTTATAAAAGTTATATACGTTTTAATAATAAAGTTCTTTTTAAACTGAAAATATTTTTGTACGTTTGAAAATAGATTAATAGAATATTATGGAAACCAATTTTCCACTAGCTTTTGTCTAACTTTCATAAATGACACTTTTTATTTTTATTTATAAATAGCTTTACAAATTATTCCGAATATCGTTAAGAGGAATAGATTTTCTCAAATCATAGTGGACCTCTCAACAGAGACTTGTAATCATAATTCAATGTTTCTGATAATTCAATCATTTAATATATATATTTTTAATTTCGTCGATAATCATATTGAAACAAATACGTTCATATAAAGCATTATACATTTAAATACTTTGTTGACATTTTCAATTTATAACATATACACATATACATACATATTCATATATGTTCATTTAATGGTTCGTGAATCATTGAAATTTGGTCGAGGTTTAAATGAATGTATAAACATAGTTTAAAATCCTTGAGGTTTAACTTAACAAACATTGCTTATCGTGTCAGAATAATATAAAGATAAAGTTTAAATTTAGTCGGAAATTTCCGGGTCGTCACAGCAGGGTAGGCCCATTTTCGCAAGATAACTAGAAAACAATGCTACGTGCAAGACTTGATTAAGGCTTTCCCCCGTTCGAAGCAGTTTAGATTTCGAAAATGACATTTTACTATTTTTAAAGGTGAATTTTGCACATTTAGATTTAACGATAAGTTATACCTTCAAATGTGAACTGTTGTGCCAGTTCAAATACCGCTATGATATTTGTTTTTATTTAATAATGTATTTAGGTACATCGAGAATCATGTTGGAGCTACTATCTCACCACTAGCTACAAAAAGTTGCTGCTTTTATAACGTCTTTGTTTTATTGTTCGATTATTTTTAACCGCTTTTTTATTTCTCTAGATTAATAACCATATATTTGTTTTTGTTTCTAAATTTTATATTGATAGCGAATATATGAGAGTGTAGTCTCGTTTTGATGATAATTAATGGCTGAAAACACATATTTGAAGTCACTACATTCTCCACAAAATCGGGAAAAATTTTGTGGAGAATTTTTCAAAAAGTTTTCAATTGCAGATTAGGCCCATATTTACAAGATAATTAAAAAACGGTGTGACGAGTAAAACTTCCTTAAGGCTTTCCACCTTTCAAAACAGTTTAGATGCCAAAAATGACATTTTACTATTTTTAAACGTGAATTTTGCACTTTTAGATCTTACGATAAGTAATACTTTCACATGTGAATTGTTGTGCCTGTTTAAATACCAAAATATTACTTGTTTTTATTTAATAATGTATTTAGGTACATCGAGAATCATGTTGGGGCTACTATCTCACCACTAGCTACAAAACGTTGCTGCTTTTATAACGTCTTTGTTCAATTGTCCGAGTATTTTTAGACGCTTTTTTATTTCTCTAGATTCATAACCTTATTTTTGTTTTTGTTTCTAAATTTCATATTGAATGCGAATATATGAGAGTGTAGTTTCGTTTTGATGATAATTAATGGCCGAAAAACACATATTTGAAGTCACTGCATTCTCTAAAATTTTGTGGAGAATATTCCGAAAGATTTTCAATTGCGGATTAGGCCCATTTTCGCAAGATAACTAGAAAATGGCGCTACGATAAAGACTTCCTTAAGGCTTTCCCCCGTTCATAGATTTTAGATGCTGAAAATGATATATTATTATTTTTAAAGGAGAATTTTGTACTTTTAGATCTTACGATAAGTAATACCTTCACATGTGAATTGTTGTGCCTGTTTAAGTACCAATATGATACTTGTTTTTATTTAATATATTATTTAGGTACATCGAGAATCATGTTAGAGCAACTATCTCACTACTAGCTACAAAATGTTGCTACTTTTATAACGTCTTTGTTTTATTATTCGAGTATTTTTAGGCGCTTTTTTATCTCTCTATATTCATAACCTTATTTTTGTTTCTAAATTTTATATTGAATGCAAATACATGAGAGTTTATTTTTGTTTTGATGATAATTAATGGCCACAAAACACATATTTGAAGTCACTGCATTCCACACAAAATCGGGCAAAATTTTTGGAGAATTTTCCGAAAAATTTTCTATTGCTGATTAGGCCATTTTCGGAAGATAACTTGAAAACAGCGCTACGAGCAAAACTTCCTTAAGGCTTACCACGTTCGAAGCAGTTTAGATGCCGAAAATGACATTTTACTATTTTTAAAGGTGAATTTGCACTTTTAGATATTACGGAAAGTAATACCTTCACATGTGAATTGTTGTGTCTGTTTAAATACCACTATGATACTTGTTTTTATTTAATATTGTATTTAGGTACATCGAGAATCATGTTGGGGCTACTATCTCACCACTAGGTACAAAACGTTGCTGCTTTTATAACTACTTGAATTTATTGTTCGAATATTTTTAGCCGCTTTTTTATTTCTAGATTCATAACATTATTTTTGTTTTTGTTTCTAAATTTCATATTGAATGCGAATATATGAGCTTGTTGTCTCATTTTGATGATAATTAATGGCCGCAAAATACATATTTGAAATCAGTACATTCTCCACAAAATCGGGCAAAATTTTGTGGAGAATTTTTCGAAAAATTTTCAATTGCAGATTAGGCCCCTTTCTCAAGATAACTAGAAAACGGTGCTACGAGCAAAACTTCCTTAAGGCTTTCTCCCGTTCAAAGCAGTTTAGATGCCAAAAATAACATTTTACTATTTTTAAAAGTGAATTTTGTACTTTTAGATGTTACGATAAGTAATACTTTCACATGTGAATTGTTGTACTTGTTTAAATACCACTATGATCTTTGTTTACATTTAATATTGTATTTAGGTACATCGAGAATCATGTTGGAGCTACTATCTCACCACTAGCTACAAAATGTTGCTGCTTTTATTACGTCTTTGTTTTATTGTTCGAGTATTTTTAGCTGCTTTTTTATTTCTCTAGATTAATAATCTTATTTTTGTTTTTATTTCTAAATTTTACATTGAATGCTAATATATGAGCTTGTTGTCTCATTTTGATGATAATTAATGGCCGCAAAACACATATTTGAAGTCACTACGATCTCCACAAAATCGGGCAAAATTTTGTGAAGAATTTTTCGAAAAATTTATAATTGCAGATTAGGCCCCTTTCTCAAGATAACTAGAAAACGGCGCTACGAGCAAAACTTCCTTAAGGCTTTCCCCCTTCGAAGCAGTTTAGATGCAAAAAATGACATTTTACTATTTTTAAATGTGAATTTTGTACTTTTAGAGGTTACGATAAGTAATACCTTCACATGTGAATTGTTGTACCTGTTTAAATACCACTATGATCTTTGTTTTTATTTAATATTGTACTTAGGTACATCGAGAATCATGTTGGTGCTACTATCTCACCACCAACTACAAAACGTTGCTGCTTTTATAACGTCTTTGTTTTATGTTCGAGTATTTTTAGCCGCTTTTTTATTTCTCTAGATTAATAACCTTATATTTGTTTTTGTTTCTAAATTTCATATTGAATGCGAATATATGAGCTTGTAGTCTCGTTTTGATGATAATTAATGGCCGCAAAAAACATATTTCAAGTCACTACATTCTCCACAAAATCGGGCAAAATTTTGTGGAGAATTTTTCGAAAAATTTTCAATTACAGATTAGGCCCATTTTCGCAAGAAAACTAGAAAACGACACTACGAGCAAGACTTCCTAAAGGCTTTCCCTCGTTCGAAGAAGTTTAGATACCGAAAAAGACATTTCACTATTATTAAAGGTGAATTTTGTATATTTAGATCTTACGATAAGTAATACCTTCACATGTGAACTGTTGTGCCTGTTTAAATACCACTATGATACTTGTTTTTATTTAATATTGTATTTAGGTACATCGAGAATCATGTTGGGGCTACTATCTCACCACTAGGTACAAAGCGTTGCTGCTTTTATAACTACTTGGATTTATTTTTCGAGTATTTTTAGCCGCTTCTTTATTTCTAGATTCATAACATTATTTTTGTTTTTGTTTCTAAATTTCATATTGAATGCGAATATATGAGCTTGTTGTCTCGTTTTGATGATAAATAATGGCTGCAAAACACATATTTGAAGTCACTATATTCTCCACAAAATGGGGCAAAATTTTGTGGAGAATTTTCTGAAAAATTTTCAATTGCAGATTAGGCCCCTTTCTCAAGATAACTAGAAAACTTTCACACCCCCAGTTAGGGCCTGGGTGAATGTGACATTAATATCAAAAATACCAATATATTATATAACGAGAACGACACTATATGATAAAAACAAACTTTATTGAGTACGCAGCGGAAAGAAATGGAATGTCGTTACAAGAATTGAAATTACAAGAATGTAAATAAATGCATAAATAATAAATGTGACTCTTTCTTCAAGCCCTAGAGTCCAAGTAGCATCACACAGATAAGAGTAAGCTGATCAATCGTAACCTGAAGTGTCAACCAAAACGGTTGAGTGAAGTTCATAGGTTTAACAAAATAATTGACCGTTGTTTAGACCACAAGATTTTTATTTATAAAAGTAGATCTCGCAGGGATCTAAAAGTAGTGCCAAGTTTGTGATTTTTAGACTAAACAGTTTCAAAGTTTGCCCCGTGATAAGTTGTACTGTCCTTGTCAGTTTGAATCATTATTAAGTAATACAATGACTTGGTTAAATGTATCGAGGACGGTACTCCCGATAGGCCTACTCCCAATAATTAAGAATGCGTTATGTAAAAGCAATTAAAAATATCACAGTGGGGACTTGCATGACATAGCCAGGTATAGCACAGTTTAATAGTTGGTACTTGTGTCTAAGTTGTAAATATTAAAAGAAGCATGTGTCTTACCCCAGTAAGTTTAAATAAATTGCGCAATAGTAAGTGGGGCTATGAAGTTCACCTTAGTAAATAGGAGAAGAGTTTGTTATTCCTCGGATAAGAAGAGTTGGATGAATGTGAGCAGAAAGTCAACCAAATGACATTTAAGAGTAGTTAAATGTTTGCCCAAGTTTAAGTTTAGTATGCAAGTACTTAAGTGTAGTTCATTTTACTAAGTTCTCATTCTTAGTAAATTTCCATTTTTAGTAAGTTAGTGTTGAACACTAGTGAGTTGTTCTTAATAAGTCCACCACTTATTAAGTGTGTAAGTGACTAAGTATTGTTCACTTAGTGAGTATATGATCACTATAGTCGGGTTTGATATTGTGCACCATACCCAAACATCTATGCCACCGCCGAGTCACTTGAATGATCTATTGTTACCGGTTGGCCCAGGATCTCTTGACCAGAATCTAAGTCTTGGCATTCGAGATCCAAAAGCGTCCCATAATGGTACCAAGGATCACCCTAGGCCATAAGTAGCGTTGACGTTCAAGTAATTTCACATTATCGTGTATGTTATAATCTTATAATATAAGTATTATATTATAATATAAGTAGTACATTATAAGTGTTAGTAGTAGCATAAGTGTATAAGTGTTAGGTTGTAGTATGTAGTATAAGTAGTATTAGGGTTTAGTAGTATTAAATGTTTTAAATAGTATTTAAGTCAGTGGCGATTCTAGAATCAAAACCCAATGGGGTCCCAAAATTTTATTTGATAACTTTCTTGTACAAAATATTGAATTTGTCGGGTCAAATCGGGTCGGGTCGGATCGCGCTCAAAACACAAACATAAATTGGATAATACTCATAAAATATAAGGTTGTTCGTATTTTTTACTATTTTCATTATAACAACCATCGTAAAATTGGGTAATCCATTTCATGGTGTCTCACACTTAACCTACTTCTTGGCCGGAGGTTCATTCGGAAGCAGTCTCCCTATCCATAGAACATTGAGAGGGAAGAGTTTTTCTATTCTTGCAGTGTTTTACTCTGACGGAGAAATGACTTCTCTTTATTCTAGGATATAGGAAGGATTGTACATCTTACCTCCCCCATACCCCACTTATGTGGGATTGCTATTGACTACAGTAATTTATAAGAAACATAATCAAGAAAGTTATTTGTTACAATGTTATTGTAATTGTTTAATAGCTGGTATGGTTGATCAATGTTACTCTCCTCGTCCCTAATTTATAGTTCAATATTTTATTTTGAGATGTTCCAAATTGATTGTCCACTTTCATAAATAGAAAATAATAAAAAGATTAAGTTTTATTATGCTTTTAATGTATGTAGATAGAATTAGAAAAGGAAAAAGTAAGGGTAAAACTGAATAAATCAAAAGTATAACTTTTATAACATTTTCTTAAACTATAAGTGTATTGTGTGGGGACAACTAAATATAAATAGAACGGATGGAGTATTTTATAATGTTTACATTAAAGTGTCAAAAAACAATCTATATCATTCCATAACATAATATATGGTTAATCTACTCAAATGATCCACTTATATGCATTTGATCAAACTATAAGTAGGCTAATTTCAAATACTTTATTAGTCCAAACTATCAAATTATAATCTCTAAAAATTTATGGGGTCCCATTATTATATTTAGTGGTGTCCTATACTAAAAAAATAAAATTTTGCAATAAAATTCGAAAAACTAGTGGTGTCACAGGACCCGTAACCCTCTTACTAAACTCGCCACTGATTTAAGTAGTATTAGGTTTAGTAAAGTAATGATTAGATTTAATTATTAAATGATTAGGTTTACTAGTTGTTATTATATGATTAGGGTTTAAGTAATTAATGATTAGTAATTAAGAAATGATTAGGTAATGATTATTATATAATTAGGGTTATATAATTAATGTTTAGGGTTTAAGTAGTATTAAATAGTGTTTAGGGTTTATATAAGTGTAGTGTATGTGTGTGTATATATATATATATATATATATATATATATATATATATATAGTTTATATTTTTTTTTATATATCCGTATGTATGTATATATATAAATTTTTTTGTACATATATATATATATATATATATATATATATATATACACAAATCGTGTATGTATATATGTTATGTATATATATTTGTTTCCCATTTTAACCATTAACAAATCTTTGATAGATCTTTAGGGTTTTTAAGAGCTAAACTACTTTTATATATATATTTTTAAATATATATGTATATGTCGTATATGTATATGTATGTATATGTATATGTTTAGATATATATTTTTTATATATGTATATGTATACGTGGTATATGTATATATATATTTTGTATATTTTTAACAAGATTACATACATGTTAATGATCCAAATAATTAAGGTTTAAAGATTCAACAAAATTTCATTTTTTTTATAATCGTGTATATGTATATGTATATGCATATATATTTCTTTTACATGAACAATATGAATATTAAGATCAAGAACACAAATTTGAATTAAACGAATGAATTGAATGAATGATAAAAAGTTAAGATGTTGGATCATACCTTGATAATATAAGATGAAGATTAACAAGAAAAGAAAAGAAGACTTGAAGATGTAAGATCAAATCAACCCGAATAACAAGAACACCTTGAAGATCTTGATGAACACGAAGAACACGCTTGAAGATTAACCCGAAAACTAGAAGTAATTAACCAAAACTTCAAAGTGGTATGTGTGTGGTGTCTTGGCCGAAACAACAAGAGAGGGAGAGGGAGGAGATTGTTTTTGTGAGGTGATTATGAATGAGAGAAGGGAATGAGAAAAATGATAACCTAGCACCTCCTTTTATAGTTAAGCATAGAAGGATCTAGACCTAGGGTTTAATGGGAATACTTAGAGCAAAAGTTAGAAATTAGGGTTAGGTTTAAGGTGGTGATTATGGCCGTGATTTTAGGGGGGCAAAATGGTCTTTTTGCCATGCCCAAAATCGGCTAGGGTTAGGTTAAAGGAAGATGGAACTTTTTGTTTTAGACCTTGTAGTTTGATTTGGTTAAATTATATGTTCAAGTTTAAATGTTTAAAGGCTACAAGTTTTAGAGTTTTACATTTTGTTCATGGAAGTTAATAAGCTTTTATTTTCATCTTTTATTAACTTGTCAATTATTGTACAAAGTTAATTAATATGTTTTATAATTCTTAATACTTAACAAATGTTGATTAAAGTTTAATCATTAAGTTTTAATTATATTGTTTGGGCATTTAATATTGGAAAAATATAGAATAGAAAAATGAGGGTCGTTATAAAAACGGTGCTACGAGCAAAACTTCCTTAAGGCTTTCCCCCGTTCGAAGCAGTTTAGATGCCAAAAATGACATTTTACTATTTTTAAAAGTGAATTTTGTACTTTTAGATGTTACGATAAGTAATACCTTCACATGTGAATTGTTGTGCCTGTTTAAATACCACTACGACTTTTGTTTTTATTTAATATTGTATTTAGGTACATCGAGAATCATGTTGGTGATACTATCTCACCAATAGCTACAAAACGTTGCTGCTTTTATAACGTCTTTGTTTTATTGTTCGAGTATTTTTAGCCGCTTTTTTATTTCTCTAGATTAATAACCTTATATTTGTTTTTGTTTCTAAATTACATATTGAATGAGAATATATGAGCTTGTAGTCTCATTTTGATGATAATTAATGACCATAAAAACATATTCCAAGTCACTACTGTAACGACCCATCAAAGTACACTTGAAGAACCATCGTTATCTTGGTCCCACAGCTTGATCATAACTCTATATGAATTTAATAAATAACCTTGCATTCTTTATTTAAAAATGATTTCCTATAAAGGAAACCTATCAAAATATGTAAGTTTAGAAAAACCATACATTATTACTTAACCAAAAGTTGACCAAAACAAAGTCAACAACATCCACTATTAAATGTATCAAAAGAGAATGCAAGTTATTGTTTAACAAAAGCTGCCATAATAAATATGCAGACTCTCTAAGCACAGCGGAAGCAATCAATCATGAACCTGAGAATAAAACATGCGAGTAACTGTCAACAAAAATGTTGAGTGAATTATAGGTTTAATATTGCAAACAATATTTAATTTAAACCGTAAAAATTTATGTTTGAAAACATAAAAACTCCTTTTTGGACCACAAAATTATATGCTAGAAAACATATAAAAAAATTATACCATTACCGTGAGCCACCTGGTAACCACTTAACCATTTATTTACCCTTGCCAAACACAATAAATAATATACACCGAACAAGTGTATCTACAACAAATTACGAAGTACTAAACATTCCGATTATAAATTGCTAGCGCGACTAGCTCGAAATGGGGTTGTCAAACCCGATAGATCTATCCATAGGATTCGCGTTCACTAGTAGAAATCAGTGATTACAGTTACCAGAATAGGGAATATTTTTGTTCAACTCACAATGAATAATTTAAACCAACCTCCACTTGTGTCCAAAATATAAAATAAATTGCATGTATTCTCATCCTAAAAGATTTAAAATAGAAAATGGGACTATAACTCACCTTAATAGCAACGAAGTAACCAACACAAATAAGCGAACAGAAAATGGAGTAAAGTGATCAGGAATGATCACAACGTCGACCTATAAATAAAGCAGGTCGATATAAATAACTAACTTAGGTCAAGTCTTAGTATGATAGCTATTGTACATGTTGCAAATAGACATAGAACAATACTCAATATGCGTCGGTTTGATTGGAACAGCGTACGGACACACACTTTCTATTTTTAGCAGGTTTCCATTTTTGGAAAGTTTCTATTTTTGGAAAGTTTCTATTTTTAGGAAAGTTTCTATTTTTAGAAAGTTTCTATTTTTGGAAAGTTTCCAAATTTAGAAAGTTTCTATTTTTAGAAAGTTTTAAGTTAGGAAAGTTTCCTTATTTAGAAAGTCAACAAAAGTCAACTAAAAGTCAAAGTCAACCGAAAGTCAACTCAAAAGTCAACCTTGGTCAAACATAGTCAACGTTAATTTTAAAAGTGTAAGTTGTAATAATAATGTAAGTTATAATGTTTATTAAAGTTAAATATGTCTAATTATGTCATAACATAAGTTTAATTAAATTAAAATGAATTATTAAAGTTAATATAAGTTTAATTGATATAATTAATATAACATAAGTATTTAATTAATTAATTAAATAATAGTCATAATATAAGTATTATTAATTAATAATAAATTTCAAATCATATCATAAGTATTATTAATTAATAATGAATTATTAATCATATCATAAGTTTCTAATTATAATTATTAAATCATAAGTATTTAATAATTAAATTATAATTAAATAATAACTAAGCCTTATAATAATTAAATAATTATTTAATCCTTATTATAAGTCTTATTATAATAATCTCATAATATAAGTTTATTACTTATCATAAGTATTTTCCATTAATAATAAAAGTATTATTAATCATATGTTTAATTAAAATGTTAATTAAATCATAAGTATTAATTAAATGATATAATAAATATATATCATAAGTCTTAAATAATAATAATTATCTTTTTTTTATCATAAGTAATTAAATGATAATGAAATCCATTATTCATATCATAAGTTTAATAATTAGTCATAAGTTTTAAATCAAAAGTTCATCGGGTCGTATCTTGAGCCCCGGGTGTCGGTTTTCGGCGAGCCTTACATATATCTCCGCCTAATCAAACCACCCGACACTTTGGTACACTCAAGAACACACCAAGAACAGTCCACAAGTCATGGTGATCAGCCATGACACCACTTGGAACTTCAATTCAACTAAAATCGTGTTTTAGACGTAACGGGTGATTCGTGGCTCGGATTGAGATGACCCGAACATGAAAGTTCACCCTACCATCAGTCCTAACACACTAACACACCCTAAAGTCACCAAATATGGTCACAAAGTCGGACCAAACCTGGTTCATACCAAAATCACAATTCAATCTTAACAAAATACCACTTTGATCATATCTAGGGCTCCGGGAATCGAAACGACATGAATCCGGAGTCTAAAATTAATGTCTTGATGAGAGGAACTCATCTAGATAATTTATTTTAACTTTTATATCAGTCAAAATATCAGAAACACACGAATTAGCTGCTGTTCCAATTTTATCAAACCGAAAACATGTGTTTATGAGTAATTCTATGCATACAAACACCATTACAAAAACAAGTAATCATCATACTATTAAAATATAATCAAAATACAGAAAAATAAAGAAAAATCAAAAGTTCTAGGGTTAGGGTTTATACCCTAATCAATAATCAACAAGTATAATCGCGTTGAGAACGGAATGAGGAACGCGTTGATGTAAACCAATTGATGATCCAAGCAATATTGAATGATGATGATGATGTTTGGTGGTGATGATGCCGTCGCCCAAAAAAAAGAGAAGGGAGGAGAGGGTTTGAGAAATTTAGATTTTAGGTTATGAAAAATAAGTGTTGTGTGTAAATGAAAAAAAAAGAAAGGCTCCCCCCCATGGAGTTCGGCCGATTGGTGGGATGTAGGGTGGGCCCCACTAGCCCATATTGCTAAGTGATAAATTACAAGTGGCCCAAATGCCCGAACGAAACCCGATAAGCAAAAATACGCTTACGCAATTAAAAATCCGGATAGATAACATATACGCGACGAAAAATAAATATAAATACTATATATAATTATATGATCTTAAAATATCATATTTAAAATAGTTAGGATTTAAATATACTAAAAACTCGACCGTTGGTTTGAAAACCGAAAAGATTCGCCGGATAGAAGTCCGCGATACGTAGAAACGTATAACTTTAAATATGAATACAAATATTCACATAACACATAATAATTAATATATATATTATTATAAAAATAATAATATAGGTCATAGAAATGACGTGGCACGAATAATAATTAACGATCGTTAAATAATTAACGGTAAAAGATAACGGAAAAAGTAGGGTCGTTACAGTACCTTCCCATTACGGAAATTTCGTCCCAAAATTTAAGCAGGTGCAGGGTTGACTCAGCATCTGGGAACAAATGCGGGTACTTCTGCTTCATCTGATCTTCACACTCCCAAGTGAACTCGAGACCGCGTCTGGCATTCCATCTAACTCGAATAATATGAATTCTACTCTGCTTAAGAGTCTTAACCTCTCGATCCATAATTTCAACAGGTTCCTTAATAAGATGAAGTTGCTTATCAACGTGAAGTTCCTCCAGAGGAATAGTGTCATCGACCTTGGCCAAACACTTCTTCAAAATCGACACGTGAAAAACGTCGTGAACAGCACTGAGTTCTTGTGGCAATTTCAAACGATAAGCCACGGGTCCAACTCTCTCAATAATCTCAAACAGTCCAACAAAACGAGGACTCAACTTTCCCCTTTTACCAAAACGTACCACAACTTTTCAAGGTGATACTTTCAATATAACACGATCACCGACCTGAAATTCAATATCATTCCTTCTTTTATCAGCATAACTCTTTTGCTGACTTCTGGCGGTTCTCAATCTTTCCTTAATCTGTACGATATTCTCGGTAGTCTCATGAATAATTTCAGGACCTGTGAGTTGAGCATCCCCAACCTCATTCCAACAGACTGGAGACCTACACTTCCTACCATACAGTGCTTCAAAAGGTGCGGCTTAATACTTGCATGATAGCTGTTATTATAAGAAAATTCAACCAGTGGCAAGTACCTATCCCAATCATTACCAAAATCAATTATGCATGCCCTCAACATGCCCTCCAATGTTTGGATGGTCCTTTCATTCTGACCATCCGACTATGGATGATAAGCGATGCTCATATCCAATTTAGTTTCCAAAGCATCATGTAAGGACTGCCAAAACCACGATGTAAATCGACTGTCTCGGTCCGAAATAATCGATACGGGAACACCATGTCTAGAAACAATCTCCTTCAAATACAAACGAGTAAACTTCTCCTTCGAATCAGTTTCCTTAATTGGCAAGAAATGAGCTGACTTAGTGAGTCGGTCAACAATCACCCAAATGGTATCATAACCACCCACAACTCTCGGTAAATTCGTAATAAAATCCATCGTAATACCTTCCCACTTTCACTCGAGAATCTCAGGTTGCACCAAAAGTCCAGACGGTTTCTCGGTTTCTGATGTTCAGCTCTAACCTTAGCACAGGTCAAACACTTAGCCACATACGTAGCCACATCAACTTTCAAATTAGGCCACCAATACAGCTCCTTAAGATCATGATACATCTTTCCTGTACCAGGATGAATAGAGTACCTAGACTTATGAGCCGCATCTAAAACAAGTTGTCGCAGATCACCAAACTTCGGAACCCAAAGGCGTCTCACAAAATACCGAGTACCATCGGTTCGTACCTCTAACTGTTTACTCGAGCCTCGGACCTTCCCGTTACAAAATTCTCCTCCTTCAAGGCTTCTTGTTGAGCTGCAAGAATCTGCCTTGTGAGGTTTGTTCGAATGGTCATATTTAAGGCTCTAAACCTACGAGGTTCAACCCTTTTGTTTACGACTTAATGCATCAGCCACAACATTGGCCTTTCCAGGATGATATAAAAGCTCACAATCATAATCATTCAACTTCTCAATCCATCTTCATTGCCTCATATTCAACTGTTTCTGATCAAGGATATGTTGAAGACTTTTGTGATCGGTGTACACAGTACTTTTGACCCCATAAAGATACTGTCTCCAAAACTTAAGCGCAAACACAACAGCTCCCAATTCTAAATCATGGGTTGTATAATTCTGTTCATGGATCTTTAACTGACGTGACGCTTATGCAATAGCTTTATGTCACTGCATTAAAACACAGCCAAAGCCCTGACGCGATGCATCACAATAAACAACAAAATCATCATTACCCTCAGGTAGTGACAATATCGTAGCGGTAGTCAACTTCTTCTTCAAAATCTAAAAAAGCATTCTCTTGTTCATCCTTCCACTCATACTTCTTCCCCTTGTGCGTTAAAGCAGTCGGAGGTTTCGCTATACGAGAGAAATTTTGAATGAACCTTCTATAGTAACCTGCCAACCCTAGAAACTGACGAATCTGAGTAGGAGTTTTCGGAATTTCCCACCTTTCAATCGCCTTAATTTTAGCAGGATCAACTTGTATTCCCTGTTCACTAACAATATGTCCAAGGAATTGAACTTCTCTTAACCAGAAAGCACACTTAGAGAACTTAGCGTACAACTCTTCTTTTCTCAATAAATCAAGCACTAACTTCAAATGTTCTTCGTGCTCTTTATCATTCTTAGAATAAATAAGGATGTCGTCGATGAAAACAATAACAAATTTGTCCAGATAGGGTCTACACACACGGTTCATGAGGTCCATGAACACAACAGGTGCATTTGTCAATCTGAACGGTATAACAAGGAATTCAAAGTGACCATAACGGGTGCGAAAAGCAGTTTTCGAAACATCAGATTCTTTAACACGCAACTGATGATAGCCGGAACGAAGATCGATCTTAGAATAAACAGACGAGCCTTGAAGCTGATCGAATAGATCATCAATTATCGGAAGAGGGTAACAGTTTTTAACAGTAAGCTTGTTCAATTCACGATAATCAATACACCATCGGAACGATCCACCCTTCTTCTTAACAAACAAAACAGAAGCTCCCCAAGGGGATGAACTAGGACGAATGAAATATAGTTGCAACAATGAAGGAAGAAATATATGGAGTAGTCACATCGGTGGCATAGATATTTAAGGCAATTCTCTCAAAGGAGATAACGAGGATCAAGGACTTCAAAGTAAATTTTCATTACATTTCCGAATGGAATACATACGAAAGGTGTGATATTTCAACGAGAGTGTACTTCCTTGTACAATGAGCAAGGAAATCTAGGATTCATCCATATTCTTAAATTTATGTGCGGATGATAAGAACGCGAATCATGGGTTATAAATAATGACCGCCTCCAGGTGAGATGAATCTCCAAAAATAATTTCGTGCACCTCAAAGTATTGAATCCTAGAATTGATGTTTACGAGGGTGTTGTGGTCGACAACGAATATTGAGAGTAGAAACTCCTCAAATGGTCTAGTGAAATATATATCCATGATACCCACTATAACAACAGTTGGGGTAGAAACCCACCTAGCGCCTTTTCTACAATAGGGTAACCACCGAGTGTACCCCAGAAAATTTATTTATCGGTCCACGTTTCGGCCATTTCCAACCATAAGAGGGTAAAATTTTATGAGCGCCAAGACTTTCCTACAAATTTTGTAAAACCGGAATCCAAAGTGGTGTAAGAGTTTCTATCAATGAACTTAAGGGTAAGTTTCATCCTTAAACGGAGGATGAGAAGAACTGTGATCCAAACACTCTGTAGGGTAATGCGAAAATTTGATAAAATTAATCAAAGGAGTTTTGAAAAAGCTTTAAACGTTTGATGTGACAACATAAATGGAACGAAGTTCTTAGTGAATTTAGAAGTATGTACAACGTGTACCATTTTTTTATAAAACAAATTAACTTAATCAAACAGCTCAATAAATGAGTGGTTTTAAAAAAAAATTGAAGGTATGATTTAGCATATACTAGCCAAAATAGGTAAGGGTAAATTTATTCATTTGAATCCATACGTACATATATGATTTTATAAATTGTATACATGACAAAATATTTCATTACCTCTATTCGCCCATAAATCCCGTGAGAACCGCCCAATTAAACAAATGTATAAAACTCCTGATGATAAACAAAGTGTCTGTATTTTAGAGGTTACAAGTTGAAGTAAGATCGTGGAAGATCGAGTAGAGGACTTGAATCGTCGTGCGACATTTGACCAATAAATGTTACGAGGTCATGAAAACCAATGAGTTAAATATTGTTTTGACTATTATCAGGACATAAGTTCTTGGGCCAAAACTCTTCCCGAGCGAAGCTGTTGCTAACAAGCGAGTTATGAATGATAAAAGCATGGGATAAAACGAGTTTCCCGTATCTCAACTGTAGTGACCCGAACTTTTCCATGTTTATATATATTAATTGAGATTGATATTTACATGATTAAATGTTTCCAACATGTTAACCAATCAAACTTGTTAAGACTTGATTAATTGAAATATGTTTCATATAGACAATTGACCACCCAAGTTGACCGGCGATTCACGAACGTTAAAACTTGTAAAAACGACATGACGATATATATATGGACATACATATGGTTAACATGAGATTATGATAAGTAAGTATCTCCATAAGTATATTAACAATGAGTTATATACATATAAACAAGACTACTAACTTAAGGATTTCGAAACGAGACATATATGTAACGATTATCGTTGTAACGACATTTAAATGTATATATATATATCATATTAAGATATATTAATATATCATAATATCATGATAATATAATAATTTAACATCTAATTAGATATAATAAACAATGGGTTAACAACATTAATTGAGATCGTTAACTTAAAGATTTCAAAACAACACTTACATGTAACGACTAACGATGACTTAACGACTCAGTTAAAATGTATATACATGTAGTGTATTTAGATGTATTAAAATACTTTTGGAAGACTTCAAGACATATATCAAAACACTCATACTTAACGAAAATGGTTACAGTTACTTTTCCATTCTTTTCTTTCATCAAGAATTCTAGTCGTATTCTTACCCGTATTATACACAGCTTCAAAACGTACTTACTATGAGTATATACCAATAGGAACTAGCATGGGATTCCACTCTTGATTATTTCATGTATGACTAATCAATTTTAACTTCTACCATGAGCTAGTCAACTAACTAGAACTCCTTTTAACCCCACTCACCACTCACCAATTACCACTCATCATTCACTCCATTTCACTTCCAATTCTCTTTCTAATTCTCTCTCAACACACACACACACACACACTATTATGAACGTATTTTTCCAGTAGTTAATCATCATCTTCATCAAAAATCACTTCAAGAATCAAGCTATAATCATCATAGGAAGAACACTTCAAGAACACTTCAAAAATCCCTTCAAATTTACTAATTTACTTCCAAGCTTTCTAATCCATTCCAAGTAATCATCTAAGATCAAGAAACCTTTGTTATATACAGTAGGTTATCTTTCTTATTCAAGGTAATATTCATATTCAAACTTTGATTCAATTTCTATAACTATAAACTATCTTAATTCGAGTAAAAATCTTACTTGAACTTGTTTTTGTGTCATGATCCTACTTCAAGAACTTTCAAGCCATCCAAGATCCTTTGAAGCTAGATCATTTCTTGTCACTTCCAGTAGGTTTACCTACTAAACTTGAGGTAGTAATGACGTTCATAACATCATTCGATTCATATATATAAAACTATCTTATTCGAAGGTTTAAACTCGTAATCACTAGAACATAGTTTAGTTAATTCTAAACTTGTTCGCAAACAAAAGTTAATCCTTCTAACTTGACTTTTAAAATTAACTACACACATTTTATATATCTATATGATATGCTAACTTAATGATTTAAAACCTGGAAACACGAAAAACACCGTAAAACCGGATTTACGCCGTCGTAGTAACACCGCGGTCTGTTTTGGGTTAGTTAATTAAAAACTATGATAAACTTTGATTTAAAAGTTGTTATTCTGAGAAAATGATTTTTATTATGAACATGAAACTATATCCAAAAATTATGGTTAAACTCAAAGTGGAAGTATGTTTTCTAAAATGGTCATCTAGACGTCGTTCTTTCGACTGAAATGACTACCTTTACAAAAACGACTTGTAACTTATTTTTCCGACTATAAACCTATACTTTTTCTGTTTATATTCATAAAATAGAGTTCAATATGAAACCATAGCAATTTGATTCACTCAAAACGGATTTAAAATGAAGAAGTTATGGGCAAAACAAGATTGGATAATTTTTCTCATTTTAGTTACGTAAAAATTGGTAACAAATCTATTCCAACCATAACTTAATCAACTTGTATTGTATATTATGTAATCTTGAGATACCATAGACACGTATACAATGTTTCGACCTATCATGTCGACACATCTATATATATTTCGGAACAACCATAGACACTCTATATGTGAATGTTGGAGTTAGCTATACAGGGTTGAGGTTGATTCCAAAATATATATAGTTTGAGTTGTGATCAATACTGAGATACGTATACACTGGGTCGTGGATTGATTCAAGATAATATTTATCGATTTATTTATGTACATCTAACTGTGGACAACTAGTTGTAGGTTACTAACGAGGACAGCTGACTTAATAAACTTAAAACATCAAAATATATTAAAAGTGTTGTAAATATATTTTAAACATACTTTGATATATATGTATATATTGTTATAGGTTCGTGAATCAACTAGTGGCCAAGTCTTACTTCCCGACGAAGTAAAAATCTGTGAAAGTGAGTTATAGTCCCACTTTTAAAATCTAATATTTTTGGGATGAGAATACATGCAGGTTTTATAAATGATTTACAAAATAGACACAAGTACGTAAAACTACATTCTATGGTTGAATTATTGAAATCAAATATGCCCCTTTTTATTAAGTCTGGTAATCTAAGAATTAGGGAACAGACACCCAAATTTACGCGAATCCTAAAGATAGATCTATTGGGCCTAACAAACCCCATCCAAAGTACCGGATGCTTTAGTACTTCGAAATTTATATCATATCCGAAGGGTGTCCCGGAATGATGGGGATATTCTTATATATATGCATCTTGTTAATGTCAGTTACCAGGTGTTCACCATATGAATGATTTTTATCTCTATGTATGGGATGTGTATTGAAATATGAAATCTTGTGGTCTATTGTTACGATTTGATACATATAGGTTAAACCTATAACTCACCAACATTTTTGTTGACGTTTAAAGCATGTTTATTCTCAGGTGAATACTAAGAGCTTCCGCTGTTGCATACTAAAATAAGGACAAGATTTGGAGTCCAAGTTTGTATGATATTGTGTTAAAACTGCATTCAAGAAACTGATTTCGATGTAACATATTTGTATTGTAAACCATTATGTAATGGTCGTGTGTAAACAGGATATTTTAGATTATCATTATTTGATAATCTACGTAAAGCTTTTAAACTTTTATTTATGAAATAAAGGTAATGGTTTGTTTTAAAAATGAATGCAGTCTTTGAAAAACGTCTCATATAGAGGTCAAAACCTCGCAACGAAATCAATTAATATGGAACGTTTTTAATCAATAAGAACGGGACATTTCAGTTGGTATCTGAGCGTTGGTCTTAGAGAACCAGAAAATTTGCATTAGTGTGTCTTATCGAGTTTGTTAGGATGCATTAGTGAGTCTGGACTTCGACCGTGTTTTCTTTAAAAATGATTGTTTAACATTTTTGTTGGAAACTATATATTTTTAACATATGAATATTATGTGATATATTAATCTCTTAACGTGTTTGATATTATGTGATAGATGTCTACCTCTAGAACAAGTCCCATTGACTCACCTAATAATAATGAAGAGTCAAATGTAAATTGGAATGATTCGTGGACTGATTCACAAGTTCCCGAAGAGGAACCGGAAGAAGAGTCGGAACCGGAAGAAGAATCGGAACCGGAAGAAGAATCGGAACCGGAAGAAGAAATAGAACCGGTGGGGGAAATAATAAAACGATTAAGTAAAAGAGAATCCTCAACCAACCGACCAAGGTTAATTATGGTCAATGGTGTTTCCGCCAAGGAAGCAAAATATTGGGAGGATTACCAATTCTCCGATGAATCGGATTCCGACGAGAATTCCGATGATGTTATAGAAATTACCCCAACTGAATTTAAAAAGGCAAATGAAAATAATAAGGGAAAGGGCATAAAAATAGAGAAATCTAATTCCAACCCCGATGAACTTTATATGTATCGTCAACCCCCGAAGTCCTTAAGTTGTAACAATGACCCAGGAAACCTCTAAACTACCAGGTTTTTTAAACCAATGTGGACAACGACGGCTCGTATTAGGGGAACATCATATATCCCTAGAAACTTGGCAAAACGAACCAAAACCGAACAAGAAGAAACGAGCGAGTCGGAATAAGATAGTTGTATTCGTGTGGTGTAATATATGTAATATAGTGTGCTTATGCTTTATGATATATGTAAAAATTGCTTGTATTAATAAGTATTTTTTTTATGAATCTAACTCTTGTCTATTTTACAGTATAAAAACACAAAATGGATAGACAACCCAATATTTTAAGAGACCTACCCGGAGACATGATTGATGAAATCTTGTCTAGAGTCGGTCAGAATTCCTCGGCACAACTATTTAAGGCGAGATCAGTTTGTAAGACATTCGAAGAACGTTCCAAGAATGCCTTGGTTTATAAAAGGCTTTCGTTCGAAAGATGGGGGATATCACATTGGGAAATCCATAAGTTACGATGTGTTTACTTTGACGCATATATTACGGGGAACCCAAATGCTATTTTACGCAACGGGTTAAGAAATTATTTTGACTCAGTATATCCGAATATAGGACTTCGTGATTTAGAAAAAGCGGCTAACATGCAACATAAAGAAGCATGTTATACTTACGGGTTAGTAATGTTCGCTTCTCACCAAAGTGAGAACAAGAACATCGGGCTACAACTAATAAACAAAACGTTCCCACAAGTGATGGAGTCGGTAATTGGGGTAAGAAATGAGGTTTTTAGGTTATTACGAGACTGTTGGTCATTACGTAACCCTCATCCCTTTGATGACGTTACAACACGCTATCTTATCAACGGCCATAACGGTTATGTTCCGCAAGACCAAGGATGGGAAGTAGTCCTAGTAAAACCAGAATGCATGACTTCTTTCTGGACGTATGAATTACGTGTCTTTATTGCCTTTACTGAACGACTTGTGTACTAGCTAGAATTATCTTCACAACTATCTTGTATCAAAGTTATTGTGTGCTATATTTCATGCTTTATGTAAAATAAGCGGTATTGTAAGTTTGTAAAATATTGTATAAAAGTTTGAACGCGAAATATTATTACAATCAGTTTTTCATATAGAATTGTAGTAGTTGAATTGTATATTAGCTACTAAGTATGAACTTAACGGGTAAGTAGTACCCGAATTTAAACTTATAAAACGCTAATATGAAGAAAAAGCTTTTATAAATGAGTTCATATTATGCTACGAAATACTATTAACTACTCTTAATATTCTGTATGATTAACTTGTTCCATTTGACTATTTTGAAGGAAATGGCACCGACTACTCGACACACCGTGAATATGAATGAAGAGGAATTCCGTACTTTTCTAGCTTCAAACATAGCCGCAGTACAGGATGCGCTACATACCAACAATAACCTTGGATCTGGCAGTACAGGAAATCATGTAGGATGCACCTACAAAGAATTCACTGCCTGCAAACCTTTGGAATTTGATGGAACCGAAGGACCGATCGGATTGAAACTGTAGACCGAGAAGGTCGAATCGGTGTTTGCCATAAGTAAGTGTACGGAAGAGGACAAAGTGAAGTACGCTACGCATACCTTCACAGGTTCTGCGTTAACATGGTGGAATACCTATCTAGAGCAAGTGGGACATGATGATGCGTACGCACTACCGTGGTCAGCATTCAAGCACTTGATGAACGAGAAGTACCGTCCCAGAACCGAGGTCAATAAGCTCAAGACAGAACTTAGAGGGTTACGAACCCAAGGATTTGATATTACCACGTATGAAAGACGATTCACAGAATTGTGCATATTGTGTCCGGGAGCATTCGAAGATGAGGAAGAGAAGATCGACGCGTTTGTGAAAGGATTACCGGAAAGAATCCAAGAAGATATAAGTTCACACGAGCCCGCCTCCATATAACAGGCATGTAGAATGGCTCACAAACTAGTGAACCAGATTGAAGAAAGAATTAAAGAACAGACTGCTGAAGAGGCCAATGTGAAGCAAGTCAAAAGAAAGTGGGAGGAAAACAGTGATAAGAATCACCAATACAACAACAACAGCAATTACAACAATAATCGCAACAATTATCCCAACAATCGCAACATCAATCGCAACTATAACAAATGGCCCAACAACAACAACAACAACAACAACAGCAACTACAACAATCATCCCAACAACAATAATAACTGCAACAACAACAACAATCCGAAGCAGCTATGCCAAAGGTGTGAAAAGTATCACTCGGGGTTCTGCACCAAATTTTGCAACAAGTGTAAAAGAAATGGTCATAGCACGGTGAAGTGTGAGGTCTACGGACCAGGGGTTAATAGAACGAAAGGAACAAATGGTGTCGAAACGAGTAATGGCGGAGCAAGTAGTGTCGGAGCAAGTTATGCCAATGTAGTTTGTTATAAATGTGGAAAACTGGGCCACATTATTAGAAATTGCCCGAACCAGGAGAACACGGATGGACAAGGCCGCAGCAGAGTTTTCAATATTAATGCGGCAGAGGTACAGGAAGACCCGGAGCTTGTTACGGGTACGTTTCTTATTGACAATAAATCTGCTTACGTTTTATTTGATTCGGGTGCGGATAGAAGCTATATGAGTAGAGATTTTTGTGCTAAATTAAGTTGTCCATTGACGCCTTTGGATAGTAAATTTTTACTCGAATTAGCAAATGGTAAATTAATTTCAGCAGATAATATATGTCGGAATCGAGAAATTAAACTGGTTAGTGAAACATTTAAGATTGATTTGATACCAGTAGAGTTAGGGAGTTTTGATGTGATAATCGGTATGGACTGGTTGAAAGAAGTGAAAGCAGAGATCGTTTGTTACAAAAATGCAATTCGCATTATACGAGAAAAAGGAAAACCCTTAATGGTGTACGGAGAAAAGGGCAACACGAAGCTACATATTATTAGTAATTTGAAGGCACAAAAACTAATAAGAAAAGGTTGCAATGCTGTTCTAGCACAGGTCGAGAAAGTACAAACTGAAGAAAAGAGCATTAATGATGTTCCCATTGCAAAAGAATTTCCCGATGTATTTCCGAAAGAATTACCGGGATTACCCCCACAGCGATCCGTTGAATTTCAAATAGATCTTGTACCAGGAGCTGCACCAATAGCTCGTGCTCCTTACAGACTCGTACCCAGTGAGATGAAAGAACTGCAAAGCCAATTACAAGAACTTTTAGAGCGTGGTTTCATTCGACCAAGCACATCACCGTGGGGAGCTCCTGTTTTGTTTGTCAAGAAGAAAGATGGTACATTTAGGTTGTGTATCGACTACCGAGAGTTGAACAAACTTACCATCAAGAACCGCTACCCACTACCGAGAATCGACGACTTATTTGATCAACTACAAGGCTCGTCTGTTTATTCAAAGATTGACTTACATTCCGGGTATCATCAAATGCGAGTGAAAGAAGATGATATTCCAAAGACTGCTTTCAGAACACGTTACGGTCATTACGAGTTTATGGTCATGCCGTTAGGTTTAACTAATGCACCAGCTGTGTTCATGGACCTTATGAACCGAGTGTATGGACCATACCTTGACAAGTTTGTCATTGTTTTCATTGATGACATACTTATTTACTCAAAGAATGACCAAGAACACGGTGAACATTTGAGAAAGGTGTTAGAAGTATTGAGGAAGGAAGAATTGTACGCTAAGTTTTCAAAGTGTGCATTTTGGTTGGAAGAAGTTCAATTCCTCGGTCACATAGTGAACAAAGAAGGTATTAAGGTGGATCCGGCAAAGATAGAAACTGTTGAAAAGTGGGAAACCCCGAAAACTCCGAAACACATACGCCAGTTTTTAGGACTAGCTGGTTACTACAGAAGGTTCATCTAAGACTTTTCCAGAATAGCAAAACCCTTGACTGCATTAACGCATAAAGGGAAGAAATTTGAATGGAATGATGAACAAGAGAAAGCGTTTCAGTTATTGAAGAAAAAGCTAACTACGGCACCTATATTGTCATTGCCTGAAGGGAATGATGATTTTGTGATTTATTGTGACGCATCAAAGCAAGGTCTCAGTTGTGTATTAATGCAACGAACGAAGGTGATTGCTTATGCGTCTAGACAATTGAAGATTCACGAACAAAATTATACGACGCATGATTTGGAATTAGGCGCGGTTGTTTTTGCATTAAAGACTTGGAGGCACTACTTATATGGGGTAAAAAGTATTATATATACCGACCACAAAAGTCTTCAACACATATTTAATCAGAAACAACTGAATATGAGGCAGCGTAGGTGGATTGAATTGTTGAATGATTACGACTTTGAGATTCGTTACCACCCGGGGAAGGCAAATGTGGTAGCCGACGCCTTGAGCAGAAAGGAAAGAGAACCCATTCAAGTAAAATCTATGAATATAATGATTCACACTAACCTTACTACTCAAATAAAGGAGGCGCAACAAGGAGTTTTAAAAGAGGAAAATTTAAAGGATGAAATACCCAAAGGATTGGGAAAGCATCTTAATATTCGGGAAGACGGAACCAGGTATAGGGCTGAAAGAATTTGGGTACCAAAATTTGGAGATATGAGAGAAATGGTACTTAGAGAAGCTCATAAAACCAGATACTCAATACATCCTGGAACGGGGAAGATGTACAAGGATCTTAAGAAACATTTTTGGTGGTCAGGTATG
Source organism: Rutidosis leptorrhynchoides (assembly GCF_046630445.1). Classification (NCBI taxonomy): domain Eukaryota; kingdom Viridiplantae; phylum Streptophyta; class Magnoliopsida; order Asterales; family Asteraceae; genus Rutidosis; species Rutidosis leptorrhynchoides. Next base: position 31,577,041 of record NC_092333.1, read on the forward strand.
AAAGCCGATGTTGCTAAATACGTAGGAGAATGTTTGACGTGTTCTAAGGTCAAAGCTGAGCATCAGAAACCATCACGTCTACTTCAACAACCCGAAATCCCGGAATGGAAATGGGAAAACATTACCATGGATTTCATCACTAAATTGCCAAGGACTGCAAGTGGTTTTGATACTATTTGGGTAATAGTTGATCGTCTCACCAAATCAGCACACTTCCTCCCAATAAGAGAAGATGATAAGATGGAGAAGTTAGCACGACTGTATTTGAAGGAAGTCGTCTCCAGACATGGAATACCAATCTCTATTATCTCTGATAGGGATGGCAGATTTATTTCAAGATTCTGGCAGACATTACAGCAAGCATTAGGAACTCGTCTAGACATGAGTACTGCCTATCATCCACAAACTAATGGGCAGAGCGAAAGGATGATACAAACGCTTGAAGACATGCTACGAGCATGTGTTACTGATTTCGAAAACAGTTGGGATCGACATCTACCGTTAGCAGAATTTTCCTACAACAACAGCTACCATTCAAGCATTGAGATGGTGCCGTTTAAAGTACTTTATGGTAGAAAGTGCAGGTCTCCGATTTGTTGGAGTGAAGTGGGGGATAGACAGATTACGGGTCCAGAGATTATACAAGAAACTACCGAGAAGATCATCCAAATTCAACAACGGTTGAAAACCGCCCAAAGTCAACAAAAGAGCTACGCTGACATTAAAAGAAAAGATATAGAATTTGAAATTGGAGAGATGGTCATGCTTAAAGTTGCACCTTGGAAAGGCGTTGTTCGATTTGGTAAACGAGGGAAATTAAATCCAAGGTATATTGGACCATTCAAGATTATTGATCGTGTCGGACCAGTAGCTTACCGACTTGAGTTACCTCAAAAACTCGTGACTGTACATAACACTTTCCACGTCTCGAATTTGAAGAAATGTTTTGCTAAAGAAGATCTCACTATTCTGTTAGATGAAATCCAAATCAACGAAAAACTCCAATTTATCGAAGAACCCGTCGAAATAATGGATCGTGAGGTTAAAAGACTTAAGCAAAACAAGATACCAATTGTTAAGGTTCGATGGAATGCTCGTAGAGGACCCGAGTTCACCTGGGAGCGTGAAGATCAGATGAAGAAGAAATACCCGCATCTATTTCCAGAAGATTCGTCAACACCTTCAACAGCTTAAAATTTCGGGACGAAATTTATTTAACGGGTAGGTACTGTAGTGACCCGAACTTTTCCATGTTTATATATATATTAATTGAGATTGATATTTATATGATTAAATGTTTCCAACATGTTAAGCAATCAAACTTGTTAAGACTTGATTAATTGAAATATGTTTCATATAGACAATTGACCACCCAAGTTGACCGGCGATTCACGAACGTTAAAACTTGTAAAAACGACATGACGATATATATATGGACATACATATGGTTAACATGAGATTATGATAAGTAAGTATCTCCATAAGTATATTAACAATGAGTTATATACATATAAACAAGACTACTAACTTAAGGATTTCGAAACGAGACATATATGTAACGATTATCGTTGTAACGACATTTAAATGTATATATATCATATTAAGATATATTAATATATCATAATATCATGATAATATAATAATTTAACATCTCATTAGATATAATAAATAATGGGTTAACAACATTAATTGAGATCGTTAACTTAAAGGTTTCAAAACAACACTTACATGTAACGACTAACGATGACTTAACGACTCAGTTAAAATGTATATACATGTAGTGTATTTAGATGTATTAAAATACTTTTGGAAGACTTCAAGACATATATCAAAACACTCATACTTAACGAAAATGGTTACAGTTACTTTTCCATTCTTTTCTTTCATCAAGAATTCTAGTCGTATTCTTACCCGTATTATACACAGCTTCAAAACGTACTTACTATGAGTATATACCAATAGGAACTAGCATGGGATTCCACTCTTGATTATGTCATGTATGACTAATCAATTTTAACTTCTACCATGAGCTAGTCAACTAACTAGAACTCCTTTTAACCCCACTCACCACTCACCAATTACCACTCATCATTCACTCCATTTCACTTCCAATTCTCTTTCTAATTCTCTCTCAACACACACACACTATTATGAACGTATTTTTCCAGTATTTAATCATCATCTTCATCAAAAATCACTTCAAGAATCAAGCTATAATCATCATAGGAAGAACACTTTAAGAACACTTCAAAAATCCTTTCAAATTTACTAATTTACTTCCAAGCTTTCTAATCCATTCCAAGTAATCATCTAAGATCAAGAAATCTTTGTTATATACAGTAGGTTATCTTTCTTATTCAAGGTAATATTCATATTCAAACTTTGATTCAATTTCTATAACTATAAACTATCTTAATTCGAGTAAAAATCTTACTTGAACTTGTTTCTGTGTCATGATCCTACTTCAAGAACTTTCAAGCCATCCAAGTTCCTTTGAAGCTAGATCATTTCTTGTCACTTCCAGTAGGTTTACCTACTAAACTTGAGGTAGTAATGATGTTCATAACATCATTCGATTCATATATATAAAACTATCTTATTCGAAGGTTTAAACTCGTAATCACTAGAACATAGTTTAGTTAATTTTAAACTTGTTCGCAAACAAAAGTTAATCCTTCTAACTTGACTTTTAAAATTAACTACACACATTTTATATATCTATATGATATGCTAACTTAATGATTTAAAACCTGGAAACACGAAAAACACCGTAAAACCGGATTTACGCCGTCGTAGTAACACCGCGGGCTGTTTTGGGTTAGTTAATTAAAAACTATGATAAACTTTGATTTAAAAGTTGTTATTCTGAGAAAATGATTTTTATTATGAACATGAAACTATATCCAAAAATTATGGTTAAACTCAAAGTGGAAGTATGTTTTCTAAAATGGTCATCTAGACGTCGTTCTTTCGACTAAAATGACTACCTTTACAAAAACGACTTGTAACTTATTTTTCCGACCATAAACCTATACTTTTTCTGTTTAGATTCATAAAATATAGTTCAATATGAAACCATAGCAATTTGATTCACTCAAAACGGATTTAAAATGAAAAGTTATGGGTAAAACAAGATTGGATAATTTTTCTCATTTTAGCTACGTGAAAATTGGTAATAAATCTATTTCAACCATAACTTAATCAACTTGTATTGTATATTATGTAATCTTGAGATACCATAGACACGTATACAATATTTCGACCTATCATGTCGACACATCTATATATATTTCGGAACAACCATAGACACTCTATATGTGAATGTTGGAGTTAGCTATACAGGGTTGAGGTTGATTCCAAAATATATATAGTTTGAGTTGTGATCAATACTGAGATACGTATACACTGGGTCGTGGATTGATTCAAGATAATATTTATCGATTTATTTCTGTACATCTAACTGTGGAAAACTAGTTGTAGGTTACTAACGAGGACAGCTGACTTAATAAACTTAAAACATCAAAATATATTAAAAGTGTTGTAAATATATTTTAAACATACTTTGATATATATGTATATATTGTTATAGGTTCGTGAATCAACCAGTGGCCAAGTCTTACTTCCCGACGAAGTAAAAATCTGTGAAAGTGAGTTATAGTCCCACTTTTAAAATCTAATATTTTTGGGATGAGAATACATGCAGGTTTTATAAATGATTTACAAAATAGACACAAGTACGTGAAACTACATTCTATGGTTGAATTATCGAAATCGAATATGCCCCTTTTTATTAAGTCTGGTAATCTAAGAATTAGGGAATAGACACCCTAATTGACGCGAATCCTAAAGATAGATCTATTGGGCCTAACAAACCCCATCCAAAGTACCGGATGCTTTAGTACTTCGAAATTTATATCATATCCGAAGGGTGTCCCGGAATGATGGGGATATTCTTATATATATGCATCTTGTTAATGTCGGTTACCAGGTGTTCACCATATGAATGATTTTTATCTCTATGTATGGGATGTGTATTGAAATATGAAATCTTGTGGTCTATTGTTACGATTTGATACATATAGGTTAAACCTATAACTCACCAACATTTTTGTTGACGTTTAAAGCATGTTTATTCTCAGGTGAATACTAAGAGCTTCCGCTGTTGCATACTAAAATAAGGACAAGATTTGGAGTCCAAGTTTGTATGATATTGTGTAAAAACTGCATTCAAGAAACTGATTTCGATGTAACATATTTGTATTGTAAACCATTATGTAATGGTCGTGTGTAAACAGGATATTTTAGATTATCATTATTTGATAATCTACGTAAAGCTTTTAAACCTTTATTTATGAAATAAAGGTTATGGTTTGTTTTAAAAATGAATGCAGTCTTTGAAAAACGTCTCATATAGAGGTCAAAACCTCGCAACGAAATCAATTAATATGGAACGTTTTTAATCAATAAGAACGGGACATTTCATCAACAATTAAGAAAATGAGTATCTTCCCTACCCATGTAATACATCGGAATTTCTGAATGAGTAGTGTAAAAATTTTCTTTGGCTCACTTTCTATTCCTCATGTCACAATATTGGGACTTCTTTATGAATTAACGTAATATAATCACGTTGGCCTGACGCCATTATATTTCAATAATTCATAGTTCAATTCCAATAGCACTATATGAGGTCAAGACACGCGATCAACCTCGAATTTTCACACAATTTCTCTAAAACGATTTCTTAAACAATGTGCTAAGGATAGCACAAGAGACAAAGCATCATAAGTAACAAATAGGAGTAACGATGACATAGAAATGTCTTCGAAGTGCCAAAAATCTCTAAAAGTCAAGAATGATGTCTTCCGGTTCAAAAACCAAAGCACATAGGCACAACAGAACAAAGGCACGTAATATAACAAGAATGTTATATACCTAAACATAATTGCTGACATTGAAATGCCGAGCATTTAGAAGTCAAGAATGACATCTCGCGTAAGATAACTCAAACATTATATACATAACCATAATAGATGGCATAGAAATGTCGAGAATTTCAGAAGTCAAGAATGACACCCCTCGGTTTCACTACCCGAGGTGTTCTTATAAGGATAAGTTCGCACGAGTCAGAGACTACGTTTAAATCGGAATGAGAGTTCCTCCCGGATTTAAAACATAATAGGGATGTATGTATGATAACAATATACATACCAATACGATACAAATAATCACATATAATAATACATTATAGGCCGGGCTGTAGACTAGACTCACTAATGCACCCTATCGACTCGGGTAACGACATCAATGCAGCCTAATTCCCTACAACCAACACTCTGATACCAACTGTAACGACCCGTCAAAGTACACTTGATGACCATCGTTATCTTGGTCCCACAGCTTGATCATAACTCTATATGAATTTAATAAATAACCTTGCATTCTTTATTTAAAAATGATTTCCTATAAAGGAAACCTATCAAAATATGTAAGTTTAGAAAAACCATACATTATTACTTAACCAAAAGTTAACCAAAATAAAGTCAACAACATCCACTATTAAATGTATCAAAAGAGAATGCAAGTTATTGTTTAACAAAAGCTGCCATAATAAATATGCAGACTCTCTAAGCACAGCGGAAGCAATCAATCATGAACCTGAGAATAAAACATGCGAGTAACTGTCAACAAAAATGTTGAGTGAATTATAGGTTTAATATTGCAAACAATATTTAATTTAAACCGTAAAAATTTATGTTTGAAAACATAAAAACTCCTTTTTGGACCACAAAATTATATGCTAGAAAACATATAAAAACATTATTCCATTACCGTGAGCCACCTGGTAACCACTTAACCATTTATTTACCCTTGCCAAACACAATAAATAATATACACCGAACAAGTGTATCTACAACAAATTACGAAGTACTAAATATTCCGATTATAAATTGCTAGCGCGACTAGCTCGAAATGGGGTTGTCAAACCCGATAGATCTATCCGTAAGATTCGCGTTCACTAGTAGAAACCAGTGATTACAGTTACCAGACTAGGGAATATTTTTGTTCAACTCACAATGAATAATTTAAACCAACCTCCACTTGTATCCAAAATATAAAATAAATTGCATGTATTCTCATCCCAAAAGATTTAAAATAGAAAATGGGACTATAACTCACCTTAATAGCAATGAAGTAACCAACACAAATAAGCGAACAGAAAATGGAGTAAAGTGATCAGGAATGATCACAACGTCGACCTATAAATAAAGCAGGTCGATATAAATAACTAACTTAGGTCAAGTCTTAGTATGATAGCTATTGTACATGTTGCAAGTAGACATAGAACAATACTCAATATGCGTCGATTTGATTGGAACAGCGTACGGACATACACTTTCTATTTTAAGAAAGTTTCTATTTTTAGCAGGTTTCCATTTTTGGAAAGTTTCTATTTTTGGAAAGTTTATATTTTTAGGAAAGTTTCTATTTTTGGAAAGTTTCTATTTTTGGAAAGTTTCCAAATTTAGAAAGTTTCTATTTTTAGAAAGTTTTAAGTTAGGAAAGTTTCCTTATTTAGAAAGTCAACAAAAGTCAACTGAAAGTCAAAGTCAACCGAAAGTCAACTCAAAAGTTAACCTTGGTCAAACATAGTCAACGTTAATTTTAAAAGTGTAAGTTGTAATAATAATGTAAGTTATAATGTTTATTAAAGTTAAATATGTCTAATTATGTCATAACATAAGTTTAATTAAATTAAAATGAATTATTAAAGTTAATATAAGTTTAATTGATATAATTAATATAACATAAGTATTTAATTAATTAATTAAATAATAGTCATAATATAAGTATTATTAATTAATAATAAATTTCAAATCATATCATAAGTATTATTAATTAATAATGAATTATTAATCATATCATAAGTTTCTAATTATAATTATTAAATCATAAGTATTTAATAATTAAATTATAATTAAATAATAACTAAGCCTTATAATAATTAAATAATTATTTAATCCTTATTATAAGTCTTATTATAATAATCTCATAATATAAGTTTAATACTTATCATAAGTATTTTCCATTAATAATAAAAGTATTATTAATCATATGTTTAATTAAAATGTTAATTAAATCATAAGTATTAATTAAATGATATAATAAATATATATCATAAGTCTTAAATAATAATAATTACATTTTTTTATCATAAGTAATTAAATGATAATGAAATCCACTATTTATATCATAAGTTTAGTAATTAGTCATAAGTTTTAAATCAAAAGTTCATCGGGTCGTATCTTGAGCCCCGGGTGTAGTGACCCGAACTTTTCCATGTTTATATATATTAATTGAGATTGATATTTACATGATTAAATGTTTCCAACATGTTAAACAATCAAACTTTTTAAGACTTGATTAATTGAAATATGTTTCATATAGACAATTGACCACCCAAGTTGACCGGTGATTCACGAACGTTAAAACTTGTAAAAACTATATGATGACATATATATGGATATATATATATAGTTAACATGATACTATGATAAGTAAACATATCAATAAGTATATTAACAATGAACTACATATGTAAAAACAAGACTACTAACTTAATGATTTTTAAACGAGACATATATGTAACGATTATCATTGTAAAGACATTTAATGTATATATATCATATTAAGAGATATTCATACATGATAATATCATGATAATATAATAATTTAAAATCTCATTTGATATTATAAACATTGGGTTAACAACATTTAACAAGATCGTTAACCTAAAGGTTTCAAAACAACGCTTACATGTAACGACTAACGATGACTTAACGACTCAGTTAAAAGGTATATACATGTAGTGTTTTAATATGTATTTATACACTTTTGAAAGACTTCAATACACTTATCAAAATACTTCTACTTAACAAAAATGCTTACAATTACATCCTCGTTCAGTTTCATCAACAATTCTACTCGTATGCACCCGTATTCGTACTCGTACAATACACAGCTTTTAGATGTATGTACTATTAGTATATACACTCCAATGATCAGCTCTTAGCAGCCCATGTGAGTCACCTAACACATGTGGGAACCATCATTTGGCAACTAGCATGAAATATCTCATAAAATTACAAAAATATGAGTAATCATTCATGACTTATTTACATGAAAACAAAATTACATATCCTTCATATCTAATCCATACACCAACGACCAAAAACACCTAAAAACACTTTCATTCTTCAATTTTCTTCATCTAATTGATCTCTCTCAAGTTCTATCTTCAAGTTCTAATTGTTCTTCATATATTCTACAAGTTCTAGTTACATAAAATCAAGAATACTTTCAAGTTTGCTAGCTCACTTCCAATCTTGTAAGGTGATCATCCAACCTCAAGAAATCTTTGTTTCTTACAGTAGGTTATCATTCTAATACAAGGTAATAATCATATTCAAACTTTGGTTCAATTTCTATAACTATAACAATCTTATTTCAAGTGATGATCTTACTTGAACTTGTTTTCGTGTCATGATTCTTCTTCAAGAACTTTGAGCCATCCAAGGATCCGTTGAAGCTAGATCCATTTTTCTCTTTTCCAGTAGGTTTATCCAAGGAACTTAAGGTAGTAATGATGTTCATAACATCATTCGATTCATACATATAAAGCTATCTTATTCGAAGGTTTAAACTTGTAATCACTAGAACATAGTTTAGTTAATTCTAAACTTGTTCGCAAACAAAAGTTAATCTTTCTAACTTGACTTTTAAAATCAACTAAACACATGTTTTATATCTATATGATATGCTAACTTAATGATTTAAAACCTGGAAACACGAAAAACACCGTAAAACCAGATTTACGCCGTCGTAGTAACACCGCGGGCTGTTTTGGGTTAGTTAATTAAAAACTATGATAAAATTTGATTTAAAAATTGTTATTCTGAGAAAATGATTTTTATTATGAACATGAAACTATATCCAAAAATTATGGTTAAACTCAAAGTGGAAGTATGTTTTCTAAAATGGTCATCTAGACGTCGTTCTTTCGACTGAAATGACCACCTTTACAAAAACGACTTGTAACTTATTTTTTAGACTATAAACCTATACCTTTTCTATTTATATTCATAAAATAGAGTTCAATATGAAACCATAGCAATTTGATTCACTCAAAACGGATTTAAAATGAAGAAGTTATGGGTAAAACAAGATTGGATAATTTTTCTCATTTTAGCTACGTGAAAATTGGTAACAAATCTATTCCAACCATAACTTAATCAACTTGTATTGTATATTATGTAATCTTGAGATACCATAGACACGTATACAATGTTTCGACCTATCATGTCGACATATCTATATATATTTCGGAACAACCATAGACACTCTATATGTGAATGTTGGAGTTAGCTATACAGGGTTGAGGTTGATTCCAAAATATATATAGTTTGAGTTGTGATCAATACTGAGATACGTATACACTGGGTCGTGGATTGATTCAAGATAATATTTATCGATTTATTTCTGTACATCTAACTGTGGACAACTAGTTGTAGGTTACTAACGAGGACAGCTGACTTAATAAACTTAAAACATCAAAATATATTAAAAGTGTTGTAAATATATTTTGAACATACTTTGATATATATGTATATATTGTTATAGGTTCGTGAATCAACCAGTGGCCAAGTCTTACTTCCCGACGAAGTAAAAAAATATGTGAAAGTGAGTTATAGTCCCACTTTTAAAATCTAATATTTTTGGGATGAGAATACATGCAGGTTTTATAAATGATTTACAAAATAGACACAAGTACGTGAAACTACATTCTATGGTTGAATTATCGAAATCGAATATGCCCCTTTTTATTAAGTCTGGTAATCTAAGAATTAGGGAACAAACACCCTAATTGACGCGAATCCTAAAGATAGATCTATTGGGCCTAACAAACCCCATCCAAAGTACCGGATGCTTTAGTACTTCGAAATTTATATCATATCCGAAGGGTGTCCCGGAATGATGGGGATATTCTAATATATGCATCTTGTTAATGTCGGTTACCAGGTGTTCACCATATGAATGATTTTTATCTCTATGTATGGGATGTGTATTGAAATATGAAATCTTGTGGTCTATTATTATGATTTGATATATATAGGTTAAACCTATAACTCACCAACATTTTTGTTGACGTTTTAAGCATGTTTATTCTCAGGTGATTATTAAGAGCTTCCGTTGTCGCATACTTACATAAGGACGAGATTTGGAGTCCATGCTTGTATGATATTGTGTAAAAACTGCATTCAAGAAACTTATTTTGTTGTAACATATTTGTATTGTAAACCATTATGTAATGGTCGTGTGTAAACAGGATATTTTAGATTATCATTATTTGATAATCTACGTAAAGTTTTTTTAAAACCTTTATCTATGAAATAAAGGTTATGGTTTGTTTTAAAAATGAATGCAGTCTTTGAAAAACGTCTCATATAGAGGTCAAAACCTCGCAACGAAATCAATTAATATGGAACGTTTTTAATCAATAAGAACGGGACATTTCAGTTGGTATGAGAGCGTTGGTCTTAGAGAACCAGAATTTTGCATTAGTGTGTCTTATCGAGTTTGTTAGGATGCATTAGTGAGTCTGGACTTCGACCGTGTTTACTTGAAAAATGATTGCTTAACAAATTTTGTTGGAAACTATATATTTTTAACATGTGAATATTATGTGATATATTAATCTCTTAACGCGTTTGATATTATGTGATAGATGTCTACCTCTAGAACAAGTCCCATTGACTCACCTAATAATAATGAAGAGTCAAATGTAAATTGGAATGATTCGTGGACTGATTCACAAGTTCCTGAAAAGGAACCGGAAGAAGAGTCGGAACCGGAAGAAGAATCGGAACCGGAAGAAGAATCGGAACCGGATGAAGAAATAGAACCGGTGGGGGAAATAATAAAACGTTTAAGTAAAAGAAAATCCTCAACCAACCGACCAAGGTTAATTATGGTCAATGGTGTTTCCGCCAAGGAAGCAAAATATTGGGAGGATTACCAATTCTCCGATGAATCGGATTCCGACGAGAATTCCGATGATGTTATAGAAATTACCCCAACTGAATTTAAAAAGGCAAAAGAAAATAATAAGGGAAAGGGCATAAAAATAGAGAAATCTAATTCCAACCCCGATGAACTTTATATGTATTGTCAACCCCCGAAGTCCTTAAGTTGTAACAATGAACCGGGAACCTCTAAACCACCAGGTTTTTCTAAACCAATGTGGAAAACGACGACTCGTATTAGGGGAACATCATATATCCCTAGAAACTTGGCAAAATGAACCAAAATCGAAGAAGAAGAAACAAGCGAGTCGGAATAAGATAGTTGTATTCGTGTGGTGTAATATATGTAATATAGTGTGCTTATGCTTTATGATATATGTAAAAATTGTTTGTATTAATAAGTATTTTTTTTATGAATCTAACTCTTGTCTATTTTACAGTATAAAAACACAAAATGGATAGACAACCCAATATTTTAAGAGACCTACCCGGAGACATGATTGATGAAATCTTGTCTAGAGTCGGTCAGAATTCTTCGGCACAACTATTTACTGCAAAATCAGTTTGTAAGACATTCGAAGAACGTTCCAAGAATGTCTTGGTTTATAAGAGACTTTCGTTTGAAAGATGGGGGATATCACATTGGGAAACCCATAAGTTACGATGTGTTTACTTTGACGCATATATTGCGGGGAACCCAAATGCTATTTTACGCAACGGGTTAAGAAATTATTTTGACTCAATGTATCCGAATATAGGACTTCATGATTTAGAAAAAGCGGCTAACATGCAACATAAAGAAGCATGCTATGCTTACGGGTTAGTAATGTTCGATTCTCACCAAAGTGAGAAAAAGAACATCGGGCTACAACTATTAAACAAAACGTTCCCACAAGTGACGGAGTCGGTAATTGGGGTAAGAAATGAGGTTTTTAGATTGTTACGGGACTGTTGGACATTACGTAACCCTCGTCCCTTTGACGACGTTACAACACGCTGTCTTATCAATGGCCATAACGGTTATGTTCCACAAGACCAAGGATGGGAAGTAATCCTAGTAAAACCAGAATGCATGACTTGTTTCTGGACGTATGAATTACGTGTCTTTATTGCCTTTGCTGAACGACTTGTGTACTAGCTAGAATTATCTTCACAACCATCTTGTATCAAATTTATTGTGTGCTATATTTCATGCTATATGTAAAATAAGCGGTATTGTAAGTTTGTAAAATATTGTGTAAAAGTTTGAACGCGAAATATTATTATAATCAGTTTTTCATATAGAATTGTAGTAGTTGAATTGTATATTAGCTACTAAGTATGAACTTAACGGGTAGGTACTACCCGAATTTAAACTTATAAAACGCTAATATGAAGAAAAAGCTTTTATAAATGAGTTCATATTATGCTACGAAATACTATTAACTACTCTTAATATTCTTTATGATTAACTTGTTCCATTTGACTATTTTGAAGGAAATGGCACCGACTACTCGACACACCTTGAATATGAATGAAGAGGAATTCCGTACTTTTCTAGCTTCAAACATAGCCGCAGTACAGGCTGCGCTAGATACCAACAATAACCTTGGATCTAGCAGTACATGAAATCGTGTAGGATGCACCTACAAAGAATTCACTGCCTGCAAACCTTTGGAATTTGATGGAACCGAAGGACCGATCGGATTGAAACGGTGGACCGAGAAGGTCGAATCGGTGTTTGCCATAAGTAAGTTTACTGAAGAGGACAAAGTGAAGTACGCTACGCATACCTTCACAGGTTCTGCGTTAACATGGTGGAATACCTATCTAGAGCAAGTGGGACTAGACGATGCGTACGCACTACCGTGGTCAGCATTCAAGCACTTGATGAACGAGAAATACCGTCCCAGAACCGAGGTCAATAAGCTCAAGACAGAACTTAGAGGGTTACGAACCCAAGGATTTGATATTACCACGTACGAAAGACGATTCACAGAATTGTGCCTATTGTGTCCGGGAGCATTCGAAGATGAGGAAGAGAAGATCGACGCGTTTGTGAAAGGATTACCGGAAAGAATCCAAGAAGATATAAGTTCACACGAGCCCGCCTCCATACAACAGGCATGTAGAATGGCTCACAAACTAGTGAACCAGATTGAAGAAAGAATTAAAGAACAGACTGCTGAAGAGGCCAATGTGAAGCAAGTCAAAAGAAAGTGGGAGGAAAACGGTGATAAGAATCACCAATACAACAACAACAGCAATTACAACAATAATCGCAACAATTATCCCAATAATCGCAACATCAATCGCAACTACAACAAACGGCCCAACAACAACAACAACAACAACAACAACAACAACAGCAACTACAACAATCATCCCAACAACAATAATAACCGTAACAACAACAACAATCAGAAGCAGCTATGCCAAAGGTGTGAAAAGTATCACTTGGGGTTCTGCACCAAATTTTGCAACAAGTATAAAAGAAATGGTCATAGCGCGGTGAAGTGTGAGGTCTACGGACCAGGGGTTAATAGAACGAAAGGAACAAATGGTGTCGGAACGAGTAATGGAGGAACAAGTAGTGTCGGAGCAAGTTATGCCAATGTAGTTTGTTATAAATGTGGAAAACCGGGCCACATTATTAGAAATTGCCCGAACCAGGAGAACACGAATGGACAAGGCCGCGGAAGAGTTTTCAATATTAATCTGGCAGAGGCACAGGAAGACCCGGAGCTTGTTACGGGTACGTTTTTTATTGACAATAAATCTGCTTACGTTTTATTTGATTCGGGTGCGGATAGAAGCTATATGAGTAGAGATTTTTGTGCTAAATTAAGTTGTCCATTGACGCCTTTGGATAGTAAATTTTTACTCGAATTAGCAAATGGTAAATTAATTTCAGCAGATAATATATGTCGGAATCGAGAAATTAAACTGGTTAGCGAAACATTTAAGATTGATTTGATACCAGTAGAGTTAGGGAGTTTTGATGTGATAATCGGTATGGACTGGTTGAAAGAAGTGAAAACAGAGATCGTTTGTTACAAAAATGCAATTCGCATTATACGAGAAAAAGGAACACCCTTAATGGTGTACGAAGAAAAGGGCAACACAAAGCTACATCTTATTAGTAATTTGAAGGCACAAAAACTAATAAGAAAAGGTTGCTATGCTGTTCTAGCACACGTCGAGAAAGTACAAACTGAAGAAAAGAGCATCAATGATGTTCCCATTGCAAAAGAATTTCCCGATGTATTTCCGAAAGAATTACCGGGATTACCCCCACATCGATCCATTGAATTTCAAATAGATCTTGTACCAGGAGCTGCACCAATAGCTCGTGCTCCTTACAGACTCGTACCCAGCGAGATGAAAGAACTGCAAAGCCAATTACAAGAACTTTTAGAGCGTGGTTTCATTCGACCAAGCACATTACCGTGGGGAGCTCCTGTTTTGTTTGTCAAGAAGAAAGATGGTACATTCAGGTTGTGTATCGACTACCGAGAGTTGAACAAACTTACCATCAAGAACCGCTACCCACTACCGAGAATCGATGACTTATTTGATCAACTACAAGGCTTGTCTGTTTATTCAAAGATTGACTTACGTTCCGGGTATCATCAAATGCGGGTGAAAGAAGATGATATTCCAAAGACTGCTTTCAGAACACGTTACGGTCATTACGAGTTTATGGTCATGCCGTTTGGTTTAACTAATGCACCAGCTGTGTTCATGGACCTTATGAACCGAGTGTGTGGACCATACCTTGACAAGTTTGTCATTGTTTTCATTGATGACATACTTATTTACTCAAAGAATGACCAAGAACACGGTGAACATTTGAGAAAGGTGTTAGAAGTATTGAGGAAGGAAGAATTGTACGCTAAGTTTTCAAAGTGTGCATTTTGGTTGGAAGAAGTTCAATTCCTCGGTCACATAGTGAACAAAGAAGGTATTAAGGTGGATCCGGCAAAGATAGAAACTGTTGAAAAGTGGAAAACCCCGAAAACTCCGAAACACATACGCCAGTTTTTAGGACTAGCTGGTTACTACAGAAGGTTCATCTAAGACTTTTCCAGAATAGCAAAACCCTTGACTGCATTAACGCATAAAGGGAAGAAATTTGAATGGAATGATGAACAAGAGAAAGCGTTTCAGTTATTGAAGAAAAAGCTAACTACGGCACCTATATTGTCATTGCCTGAAGGGAATGATGATTTTGTGATTTATTGTGACGCATCAAAGCAAGGTCTCAGTTGTGTATTAATGCAACGAACGAAGGTGATTGCTTATGCGTCTAGACAATTGAAGATTCACGAACAAAATTATACGACGCATGATTTGGAATTAGGCGCGGTTGTTTTTGCATTAAAGACTTGGAGGCACTACTTATATTTGGTAAAAAGTATTATATATACCGACCACAAAAGTCTTCAACACATATTTAATCAGAAACAACTGAATATGAGGCAGCGTAGGTGGATTGAATTGTTGAATGATTACGACTTTGAGATTCGTTACCACCCGGGGAAGGCAAATGTGGTAGCCGACGCCTTGAGCAGAAAGGAAAGAGAACCCATTCGAGTAAAATCTATGAATATAATGATTCACACTAACCTTACTACTCAAATAAAGGAGGCGCAACAAGGAGTTTTAAAAGAGGAAAATTTAAAGGATGAAATACCCAAAGGATTGGAGAAGCATCTTAATATTCGGGAAGACGGAACCAGGTATAGGGCTGAAAGAATTTGGGTACCAAAATTTGGAGATATGAGAGAAATGGTACTTAGAGAAGCTCATAAAACCAGATACTCAATACATCCTGGAACGGGGAAGATGTACAAGGATCTTAAGAAATATTTTTGGTGGCCAGGTATGAAAGCCGATGTTGCTAAATACGTAGGAGAATGTTTGACGTGTTCTAAGGTCAAAGCTGAGCATCAGAAACCATCACGTCTACTTCAACAACCCGAAATCCCGGAATGGAAATGGGAAAACATTACCATGGATTTCATCACTAAATTGCCAAGGACTGCAAGTGGTTTTGATACTATTTGGGTAATAGTTGATCGTCTCACCAAATCAGCACACTTCCTCCCAATAAGAGAAGATGATAAGATGGAGAAGTTAGCACGACTGTATTTGAAGGAAGTCGTCTCCAGACATGGAATACCAATCTCTATTATCTCTGATAGGGATGGCAGATTTATTTCAAGATTCTGGCAGACATTACAGCAAGCATTAGGAACTTGTCTAGACATGAGTACTGCCTATCATCCACAAACTGATGGGCAGAGCGAAAGGACGATACAAACGCTTGAAGACATGCTACGAGCATGTGTTACTGATTTCGGAAACAGTTGGGATCGACATCTACCGTTAGCAGAATTTTCCTACAACAACAACTACCATTCAAGCATTGAGATGGCGCCGTTTGAAGCACTTTATGGTAGAAAGTGCAGGTCTCTGATTTCTTGGAGTGAAGTGGGGGATAGACTGATTACGGGTCCAGAGATTATACAAGAAACTACCGAGAAGATCATCCAAATTCAACAACGGTTGAAAACCGCCCAAAGTCGACAAAAGAGCTACGCTGACATTAAAAGAAAAGATATAGAATTTGAAATTGGAGAGATGGTCATGCTTAAAGTTGTACCTTGGAAAGGCGTTGTTCGATTTGGTAAACGAGGGAAATTAAATCCAATGTATATTGGACTATTCAAGATTATTGATCGTGTCGGACCAGTAGCTTACCGACTTGAGTTACCTCAACAACTCGCGGCTGTACATAACACTTTCCACGTCTCGAATTTGAAGAAATGTTTTGCTAAAGAAGATCTCACTATTCCGTTAGATGAAATCCAAATCAACGAAAAACTTCAATTCATCGAAGAACCCGTCGAAATAATGGATCGTGAGGTTAAAAGACTTAAGCAAAATAAGATACCAATTGTTAAGGTTCGATGGAATGCTCGTAGATGACCCGAGTTCACCTAGGAGCGTGAAGATCAGATGAAGAAGAAATACCCGCATCTATTTCCAGAAGATTCGTCAACACCTTCAACAGCTTAAAATTTCGGGACGAAATTTATTTAACGGGTAGGTACTGTAGTGACCCGAACTTTTCCATGTTTATATATATTAATTGAGATTGATATTTACATGATTAAATGTTTCCAACATGTTAAACAATCAAACTTATTAAGACTTGATTAATTGAAATATGTTTCATATAGACAATTGACCACCCAAGTTGACCGGTGATTCACGAACGTTAAAACTTGTAAAAACTATATGATGACATATATATGGATATGTATATAGTTAACATGATACTATGATAATTAAACATATCATTAATTATATTAACAATGAACTACATATGTAAAAACAAGACTACTAACTTAATGATTTTTAAACGAGACATATATGTAACGATTATCATTGTAAAGACATTTAATGTATATATATATATCATATTAAGAGATATTCATACATGATAATATCATGATAATATAATAATTTAAAATCTCATTTGATATTATAAACATTGGGTTAACAACATTTAACAAGATCGTTAACCTAAAGGTTTCAAAACAACGCTTACATGTAACGACTAACGATGACTTAACGACTCAGTTAAAATGTATATACATGTAGTGTTTTAATATGTATTTATACACTTTTGAAAGACTTCAATAAACTTATCAAAATACTTCTACTTAACAAAAATGCTTACAATTACATCCTCGTTCAGTTTCATCAACAATTCTACTCGTATGCACCCGTATTCGTACTCGTACAATACACAGCTTTTAGATGTATGTACTATTGGTATATACACTCCAATAATTAGCTCTTAGCAGCCCATGTGAGTCACCTAACACATGTGGGAACCATCATTTGGCAACTAGCATGAAATATCTCATAAAATTACAAAAATATGAGTAATCATTCATGACTTATTTACATGAAAACAAAATTACATATCCTTTATATCTAATCCATACACCAACGACCAAAAACACCTACAAACACTTTCATTCTTAAATTTTCTTCATCTAATTGATCTCTCTCAAGTTCTATCTTCAAGTTCTAAGTGTTCTTCATATATTCTACAAGTTCTAGTTACATAAAATTAAGAATACTTTCAAGTTTGCTAGCTCACTTCCAATCTTGTAAGGTGATCATCCAACCTCAAGAAATCTTTGTTTCTTACAGTAGGTTATCATTCTAATACAAGGTAATAATCATATTCAAACTTTGGTTCAATTTCTATAACTATAACAATCTTATTTCAAGTGATGATCTTACTTGAACTTGTTTTCGTGTCATGATTCTGCTTCAAGAACTTCGAGCCATCCAAGGATCCGTTGAAGCTAGATCCATTTTTCTATTTTCCAGTAGGTTTATCCAAGGAACTTAAGGTAGTAATGATGTTGATAACATCATTCGATTCATACATATAAAGCTATCTTATTCGAAGGTTTAAACTTGTAATCACTAGAACATAGTTTAGTTAATTCTAAACTTGTTCGCAAACAAAAGTTAATCCTTCTAACTTGACTTTTAAAATCAACTAAACACATGTTCTATATCTATATGATATGCTAACTTAATGATTTAAAACCTGGAAACACGAAAAACACCGTAAAACCGGATTTACGCCGTCGTAGTAACACCGCGGGCTGTTTTGGGTTAGTTAATTAAAAACTATGATAAACTTTGATTTAAAAGTTGTTATTCTGAGAAAATGATTTTTATTATGAACATGAAACTATATCCAAAAATTATGGTTAAACTCAGAGTGGAAGTATGTTTTCTAAAATGGTCATCTAGACGTCGTTCTTTCGACTGAAATGACCACCTTTACAAAAATGACTTGTAACTTATTTTTTCGACTATAAACCTATACTTTTTCTGTTTAGATTCATAAAATAGAGTTCAATATGAAACCATAGCAATTTGATTCACTCAAAACGGATTTAAAATGAAGAAGTTATGGGTAAAACAAGATTGGATAATTTTTCTCATTTTAGCTACGTGAAAATTGGTAACAAATCTATTCCAACCATAACTTAATCAACTTGTATTGTATATTATGTAATCTTGAGATACCATAGACACGTATACAATGTTTCAACCTATCATGTCGACACATCTATATATATTTCGGAACAACCATAGACACTCTATATGTGAATGTTGGAGTTAGCTATACAGGGTTGAGGTTGATTCCAAAATATATATAGTTTGAGTTGTGATCAAT
This sequence comes from Rutidosis leptorrhynchoides, assembly GCF_046630445.1. NCBI lineage: Eukaryota > Viridiplantae > Streptophyta > Magnoliopsida > Asterales > Asteraceae > Rutidosis > Rutidosis leptorrhynchoides. Next base: position 31,596,385 of record NC_092333.1, read on the forward strand.
ACTGAGATACGTATACACTGGGTCGTGGATTGATTCAAGATAATATTTATCGATTTATTTCTGTACATCTAACTGTGGACAACTAGTTGTAGGTTACTAACGAGGACAGCTGACTTAATAAACTTAAAACATCAAAATATATTAAAAGTGTTGTAAATATATTTTGAACATACTTTGATATATGTATATATTGTTATAGGTTCGTGAATCAACCAGTGGCCAAGTCTTACTTCCCGACGAAGTAAAAAAATCTGTGAAAGTGAGTTATAGTCCCACTTTTAAAATCTAATATTTTTGGGATGAGAATACATGCAGGTTTTATAAATGATTTACAAAATAGACACAAGTACGTGAAACTACATTCTATGGTTGAATTATCGAAATCGAATATGCTCCTTTTTATTAAGTCTGGTAATCTATGAATTAGGGAACAGACACCCTAATTGACGCGAATCCTAAAGATAGATCTATTGGGCCTAACAAACCCCATCCAAAGTACCGGATGCTTTAGTACTTCGAAATTTATATCATATCCGAAGGGTGTCCCGGAATGATGGGGATATTCTAATATATGCATCTTGTTAATGTCGGTTACCAGGTGTTCACCATATGAATGATTTTTATCTCTATGTATGGGATGTGTATTGAAATATGAAATCTTGTGGTCTATTATTATGATTTGATATATATAGGTTAAACCTATAACTCACCAACATTTTTGTTGACGTTTTACGCATGTTTATTCTCAGGTGATTATTAAGAGCTTCCGCTGTCGCATACTTACATAAGGACGAGATTTGGAGTCCATGCTTGTATGATATTGTGTAAAAACTGCATTCAAGAAACTTATTTTGTTGTAACATATTTGTATTGTAAACCATTATGTAATGGTCATGTGTAAACAGGATATTTTAGATTATCATTATTTGATAATCTACGTAAAGTTTTTTTTAAAACCTTTATTTATGAAATAAAGGTTATGGTTTGTTTTAAAAATGAATGCAGTCTTTGAGAAACGTCTCATATAGAGGTCAAAACCTCGCAACGAAATCAATTAATATGGAACGTTTTTAATCAATAAGAACGGGACATTTCACCGGGTGTCGGTTTTCGGCGAGCCTTACATATATCTTCGCCTAATCACACCACCCGACACTTTGATACACTCAAGAACACACCGATAACAGTCCACAAGTCGTGGTGATCAGCCATGACACCACTTGGAACTTCAATTCAACCAAAATCGTGTTTTAGACGTAACGGGTGATTCGTGGCTCGGATTGAGATGACCCGAACATGAAAGTTCGCCCTACCATCAGTCCTAACACACTAACACACCCTAAAGTCACCAAATATGGTCACAAAGTCGGACCAAACCTGGTTCATACCAAAATCACAATTCAATCTTAACAAAATACCACTTTGATCATATCTAGGGCTCCGGGAATCGAAACGACATGAAGTCGGAGTCTAAAATTAATGTCTTGATGAGAGGAACTCATCTAGATACTTTATTTTAACTTTTATATCAGTCAAAATATCAGAAACCCACGAATTAGCTGCTGTCCCAATTTTATCAAACCGAAAACATGTGTTTATGAGTAATTCTATTCATACAAACACCATTACAACAACAAGTAATCATCATACTATTAAAATATAATCAAAATACAGAAAAATAAAGAAAAATCAAAAGTTCTAGGGTTAGGGTTTATACCCTAATCAATAATCAACAAGTATAATCGCGTAGAGAACGGAATGAGGAACGCGTTGATGTAAACCAATTGATGATCCAAGCAATATTGAATGATGATCATGATGTTTGGTGGTGATGATGTCGTCACCCAAAAAAAAGAGAAGGGAGGAGAGGGTTTGAGAAATTTAGATTTTAGGTTATGAAAAATAAGTGTTGTGTGTAAATGAAAAAAAAAAGAAAGGCTCCCCCCTATGGAGTTCGGCCGATTGGTGAGGTGTAGGGTGGGCCCCACTAGCCCATCTTTCTAAATGATAATTTACAAGTGGCCCAAATGCCCGAACGAAACCCGAAAAGCAACAATACGCTTACGCGATTAAAAATCCCGAGAGATAACATATACGCGACGAAAAATAAATATAAATACTATATATAATTATATGATCTTAAAATATCATATTTAAAATAATTAGGATTTAAATATCCTAAAAAATCGACCGTTGGTTTGAAAACCGAAAAGATTCGCCGGATAGAAGTCCGCGACACGTAGAAACGTATAACTTAAAATATGAATACAAATATTCACATAACACATAATAATTAATATATATATTATTATAAAAATAATAATATAGGTCATAGAAATTACGTGGCACGAATAATAATTAACGATCGTTAAATAATTAACGGTAAAAGATAACAGAAAAAGTAGGGTCGTTACAACTACATTCTCCACAAAATCGGAAAAATTTTGTGGATAATTTTCGAAAAAATTTTCAATTACAGATTAGGCCCATTTTCGCAAGAAAACTAGAAAAAGGCGCTACGAGCAAAACTTCCTAAAGGCTTTCCCCCGTTCGAAGCAGTTTAGATTCTGAAAAAGACATTTCACTATTTTTAAAGGTGAATTTTGCACATTTAGATCTTACGATAAGTAATACCTTCACATGTGAACTGTTGTGCCTGTTTAAATACTATTATGATACTTGTTTTTATTTAATAATGTATTTAGGTACATCGAGAATCATGTTGGGGCTACTATCTCACCACTAGCTACAAAACGTTGTTGCTTTTATAGCGTATTGGTTTTATTGTTCGAGTAGTTTTAGATGTTTGTTTTATTTCTCTAGATTCATAACCTTATTTTTGTTTTTATTTTTAAATTTCAAATTGAATACGATTATATGAGAGTGTTGTTTCATTTTGATGATAATTAATGGCATTCAAACAAATATTTGAAGTCACTACATTTCCCACAAAATCAGGCAATATTTTGTGGAGAATTTTTTAAAAAAATTTCAGTTTCAGATTACGCCCATCTTCGCAAGAAAACTAGAAAACGGTGCTACGATCAAGACTTCCTAAAGGATTCCCCCCGTTCGAAGCAGTTTAGATTCCGAAAAAGACATTTCACTATTTTTAAAGGTGAATTTTGCACATTTAGATCTTACGATAAGTAATACCTTCACATGTGAACTATTGTGCCTGTTTAGATACCACTATGATACTTGTTTTTATTTAATAATGTATTTAGGTACATCGAGAATCTTGTTGGGGCTACTATCTCACCACTAGCTACAAAACGTTGTTGCTTTTATAACGTATTGGTTTTATTGTTCGAGTAGTTTTAGACGTTTTTTTTTATTTCTCTAGATTCATAACATTATTTTTGTTTTTATTACTAAATTTCATATTGAATGCGAATAAATGAGAGTGTAGTTTCATTTTTGAAAATAATTTATGGCAGCAAAAGACACATTTGATGGGGATATTCTTAAATATGCATCTTGTTAATGTCGGTTACCAGGTGTTCACCATATGAATGATTTTTATCTCTATGTATGGGATGTGTATTGAAATATGAAATCTTGTGGTCTATTGTTACGATTTGATATATATAGGTTAAACCTATAACTCACAAACATTTTTGTTGACGTTTAAAGCATGTTTATTCTCAGGTGAATACTAACAGCTTCCGCTGTTGCATACTAAAATAAGGACAAGATTTGGAGTCCATGTTTGTATGATATTGTGTAAAAACTGCATTCAAGAAACTGATTTCGATGTAACATATTTGTATTGTAAACCATTATGTAATGGTCGTGTGTAAACAGGATATTTTAGATTATCATTATTTGATAATCTACGTAAAGCTTTTTAAACCTTTATTTATGAAATAAAGGTTATGGTTTGTTTTAAAATGAATGCAGTCTTTGAAAAACGTCTCATATAGAGGTCAAAACCTCGCAACGAAATCCATTAATATGGAACGTTTTTAATCAATAAGAACGGGACATTTCAGTTGGTATCCGAGCGTTGGTCTTAGAGAACCAGAAAATTTCCATTAGTGTGTCTTATCGAGTTTGTTAAGATGCATTAGTGAGTCTGGACTTCGACCGTGTTTTCTTTAAAAATGATTGCTTAACATTTTTGTTGGAAACTATATATTATTAACATGTATATATTATGTGATATATTAATCTCTTAACATGTTTGATATTGTGTGATAGATGTCTACCTCTAGCACAAATCCCATTGACTCACCTAATAATAACGAAGAGTCGAATATATATTGGACTGATTCACAAGTTCCGGAAGAAGAATCGGAACCGGAAGAAGAATCAGAACCGGAAAAGGAGGAACCGGAGGAGGAAATAGAACCGGTGGGGGAAATAATAAAACGGTTAAGTAAAAGAAAATCCTCAACCAACCGACCAAGGTTAATTATGGTCAATGGTGTTTCCGCCAAGGAAGCAAAATATTGGGAGGATTACCAATTCTCCGATGAATCGGATTCCGACGAGAATTCCGATGATGTTATAGAAATTACCCCAACTGAATTTAAAAAGGCAAAAGAAAATAATAAGGGAAAGGGCATAAAAATAGAGAAATCTAATTCCAACCCCGATGAACTTTATATGTATCGTCAACTCCCGAAGCCCTTAAGTTGTAACAATGACCCGGGAACCTCTAAACCACCAGGTTTTTCTAAACCGTTGTGGAAAACGACAGCTCGTATTAGGGGAACATCGTATATCCCTAGAAACTTGGCAAAACGAACCAAAACCGAAGAAGAAGAAACGAGCGAGTTAGAATAAGATAGTTGTATTCGTGTGGTGTAATATATGTAATATAGTGTGCTTATGCTTTATGATATATGTAAAAATTGCTTGTATTAATAAGTATTTTTTTTTATGAATCTAACTCTTGTCTATTTTACAGTATAAAAACACAAAATGGATAGACAACCCAATATTTTAAGAGACCTACCTGGAGACATGATTGATGAAATCTTGTCTAGAGTCGGTCAGAATTCTTCGGCACAACTATTTACGGCGAAATCAGTTTGTAAGACATTCGAAGAACGTTCCAAGAATGTCTTGGTTTATAAGAGACTTTCGTTTGATAGATGGGGGATATCACATTGGGAAACCCATAAGTTACGATGTGTTTACTTTGATGCATATATTGCGGGGAACCCAAATGCTATTTTACGCAACGGGTTAAGAAATTATTTTGACTCAATGTATCCGAATATAGGACTTCATGATTTAGAAAAAGCGGCTAACATGCAACATAAAGAAGCATGCTATGCTTACGGGTTAGTAATGTTCGCTTCTCACCAAAGTGAGAAAAAGAACATCGGGCTACAACTATTAAATAAAACGTTCCCACAAGTGACGGAGTCGGTAATTGGGGTAAGAAATGAGGTTTTTAGGTTATTACGAGACTGTTGGTCATTACGTAACCCTCGTCCCTTTGACGACGTTACAACACGCTGTCTTATCAACGGCCATAACGGTTATGTTCCACAAGACCAAGGATGGAAAGTAGTCCTAGTAAAACCAGAATGCATGACTTGTGTCTGGACGTATGAATTACGTGACTTTATTGCCTTTGCTGAACTACTTGTGTACTAGCTAGAATTATCTTCACAACTATCTTGTATCAAAGTTATTGTATGCTATATTTCATGTTTTATGTAAAATAAGCGGTATTGTAAGTTTGTAAAATATTGTATAAAAGTTTGAACGCGAAATATTATTATAATCAGTTTTTCATATAGAATTGTAGTAGTTGAATTGTATATTAGCTATTAAGTATGAACTTAACGGGTAGGTACTACCCGAATTTAAACTTATAAAACTCTAATATGAAGAAAAAGCTTTTATAAATGAGTTCATATTATGCTACAAAATGCTATTAACTACTCTTAATATTCTGTATGATTAACTTGTTCCATTTGACTATTTTGAAGGAAATGGCACCGACTACTCGACACACCGTGAATATGAATGAAGAGGAATTCCGTACTTTTCTAGCTTCAAACATAGCCGCAGTACAGGCTGTGCTACATACCAACAATAACCTTGGATCTAGCAGTACAGAAAATCGTGTAGGATTCACCTACAAAGAATTCACTGCCTACAAACCTTTAGAAATTGATGGAACCGAAGGACCGATCGGATTGAAACGGTGGACCGAGAAGGTCGAATCGGTGTTTGTCATAAGTAAGTGTACTGAAGAGGACAAAGTGAAGTACGCTATGCATACCTTCACAGGTTCTGCGTTAACATGGTGGAATACCTATCTAGAGCAAGTGGGACAAGATGATGCTTACGCACTACCGTGGTCAGCATTCAAGCACTTGATGAACGAGAAGTACTGTCCCAGAATCGAGGTCAATAAGCTCAAGACAGAACTTAGAGGGTTACAAACCCAAGGATTTAATATTACCACGTACGAAAGACGATTCACAGAATTGTGCCTATTGTGTCCGGGAGCGTTTGAAGATGAGGAAGAGAAGATCGACGCGTTTGTGAAAGGATTACCGGAAAGAATTCAAGAAGATATAAGTTCACACGAGCCCGCCTCCATACAACAGGCATGTAGAATGGCTCACAAACTAGTGAACCAGATTGAGGAAAGAATTAAAGAACAGACGGCTGAAGAGGCCAATGTGAAACAAGTCAAAAGAAAGTGGGAGGAAAACGGTGATAAGAATCACCAATACAACAACAACAGCAATTACAATAATAATCGCAACAATTATCCCAGCAATCGCAACATCAATCGCAACTACAACAAACGGCCCAACAACAACAACAACAACAACAACAACAGCAGCAACTACAACAATCATCCCAACAACAATAACAACCGCAACAACAACAACAATCAGAAGCAGCTATGCCAAAGGTGTGAAAAGTATCACTCGGGGTTCTGTACCAAATCTTGCAACAAGTGTAAAAGAAATGGTCATAGCGCGGCTAAGTGTGAGGTCTACGGACCAGGGGTTAACAGAACGAAAGGAACAAATGGTGTCGAAATGAGTAATGGCGGAGCAAGTAGTGTCGGAGCAAGTTATGCCAATGTAGTTTGTTATAAATGTGGAAAACCGGGCCACATTATTAGAAATTGCCCGAACCAGGAGAACACGAATGGACAAGGCCGCGAAAGAGTTTTCAATATTAATGCGGCAGAGGCACAGGAAGACCCAGAGCTTGTTACGGGTACGTTTCTTATTGACAATAAATATGCTTACGTTTTATTTGATTCGGGTGCGGATAGAAGCTATATGAGTAGAGATTTTTGTGCTAAATTAAGTTGTCCATTGACGCCATTGGATAGTAAATTTTTACTCGAATTAGCAAACGGTAAATTAATTTCAGCAGATAATATATGCCGGAATCAAGAAATTAAACTGGGTAGCGAAATATTTAAGATTGATTTGATACCAGTAGAGTTAGGGAGTTTTGATGTAATAGTTGGCATGGACTGGCTGAAGAAGGTGAAAGCAGAGATCGTATGTTATAAAAATGCAATTCGCATTGTACGAGAAGAAGGAGAACCCTTAATGGTGTACGGAGAAAAGGGCAACACGAAGCTACATCTTATTAGTAATTTGAAGGCACAAAAGCTAATAAGAAAAGGTTGCTATGCTGTTCTAGCACATGTCGAGAAAGTACAAACTGAAGAAAAGAGTATCAATGAATGTTCCCGTCGCAAAAGAATTTCCCGATGTATTTCCGAAAGAATTACCGGGATTACCCCCACATCGATCCGTTGAATTTCAAATAGATCTTGTACCAGGAGCTGCACCAATAGCTCGTGCTCCTTACAGACTCGCACCCAGCGAGATGAAAGAACTGCAAAGCCAACTGCAAGAACTATTAGAACGTAGTTCCATTCGACCAAGCACATCACCATGGGGAGCTCCTGTTTTGTTTGTCAAGAATAAGGATGGTACATTTAGGTTGTTTATTGACTACAGAGAGTTGAACAAACTTACCATCAAAAAGTGTTATCCACTGCCGAGAATTGACGACTTATTTGATCAACTACAAGGCTCGTCGGTTTATTTAAAAGATCGATTTACGTTCTGGATATCATCAAATGCGAGTAAAGGAGGATGATATTCCTAAAACTGCTTTTAGGATGCGTTATGGTCATTACGAGTTTATGGTTATGCCGTTTGGATCGACTAACGCACCAGCTGTGTTCATGGACCTTATGAACCGAGTGTGTGGGCCATATCTTGACAAGTTTGTCATTGTTTTCATCGATGACATACTTATTTACTCAAAGAATGATCAAGAGCATGAAGAACATTTGAGAAAAGTGCTAGAAGTATTGAGGAAAGAAAAACTGTATGCTAAGTTTTCAAAGTGTGCATTTTGGTTGGAAGAAGTTCAATTCCTCGGTCACATAGTAAACAAAGAAGGTATCCAGGTGGACCCGGCAAAGATCGAAACCGTTGAAAAGTGGGAAACCCCAAAAAACTCCGAAGCATATACGTCAATTTTTAGGATTGGCTGGTTACTACAGAAGATTCATCCAAGATTTCTCCAAAATAGCAAAACCCTTGACTGCATTAACGCATAAAGGGAAGAAATTTGAATGGAAGGATGAACAAGAGAAGGCGTTTCAATTATTGAAGAAAAAGCTAACTACGGCACTTATATTGTCATTGCCTGAAGGGAATGATGATTTTGTGATTTATTGTGACGCATCAAAGCAAGGTCTCGGTTGTGTATTAATGCAACGGACGAAGGTGATTGCTTATGCGTCTAGACAATTGAAGATTCACGAGCAAAATTATACGACGCATGATTTGGAATTAGGCGCGGTTGTTTTTGCATTAAAGACTTGGAGGCACTACTTATATGGGGTCAAAAGTATTATATATACCGACCACAAAAGTCTTCAACACATATTTAATCAGAAACAACTGAATATGAGGCAGCGTAGGTGGATTGAATTGTTGAATGATTACGACTTTGAGATTCGTTACCACCCGGGGAAGGCAAATGTGGTAGCCGACGCCTTGAGCAGAAAGGACAGAGAACCCATTCGAGTAAAATCTATGAATATAATGATTCACACTAACCTTACTACTCAAATAAAGGAGGCGCAACAAGGAGTTTTAAAAGAGGGAAATTTAAAGGATGAAATACCCAAAGGATCGAAGAAGCATCTTAATATTCGGGAAGACGGAACCCGGTATAGGGCTGAAAGAATTTGGGTACCAAAATTTGGAGATATGAGAGAAATGGTACATAGAGAAGCTCATAAAACCACATACTCAATACATCCTGGAACGGGGAAGATGTACAAGGATCTTAAGAAACATTTTTGGTGGCCGGGTATGAAAGCCGATGTTGCTAAATACGTAGGAGAATGTTTGACGTATTCTAAGGTCAAAGCTGAGCATCAGAAACCATCAGGTCTACTTCAACAACCCGAAATCCTGGAATGGAAATGGGAAAACATTACCATGGATTTCATCACTAAATTGCCATGGACTGCAAGTGGTTTTGATACTATTTGGGGAATAGTTGATCGTCTCACCAAATCAGCACACTTCCTGCCAATAAGAGAAGATGACAAGATGGAGAAGTTAGCATGACTGTATTTGAAGGAAGTCGTCTCCAGACATGGAATACCAATCTCTATTATCTCTGATAGGGATGGCAGATTTATTTCAAGATTCTGGCAGACATTACAGCAAGCATTAGGAACTCGTCTAGACATGAGTACTGCCTATCATCCACAAACTGATGGGCAGAGCGAAAGGACGATACAAACGCTTGAAGACATGCTACGAGCATGTGTTATTGATTTTGGAAACAGTTGGGATCGACATCTACCATTAGCAGAATTTTCCTACAACAACTGCTACCATTCAAGCATTGAGATGGCGCCGTTTGAAGCACTTTATGGTAGAAAGTGCAGGTCTCCAATTTGTTGGAGTGAAGTGGGGGATAGACAGATTACGGGTCCGGAGATAATACAAGAAACTACCGAGAAGATCATCCAAATTCAACAACGGTTGAAAACTGCCCAAAGTCGACAAAAGAGCTACGCTGACATTAAAAGAAAAGATATAGAATTTGAAATTGGAGAGATGGTCATGCATAAAGTTGCACCTTGGAAAGGCGTTGTTCGATTTGGTAAACGGGGGAAACTAAATCCAAGGTACATTGGACCATTCAAGATTATAGATCGTGTCGGACCAGTAGCTTACCAACTGGAGCTACCTCAACAACTCGCGGCTGTACATAACACTTTCCACGTCTCAAATTTGAAGAAATGTTTTACTAAAGAAGATCTCACTATCCCGTTGGACGAAATCCAAATCAATGAAAAACTTCAATTCATTGAAGAACCCGTCGAAATAATGGATCGTGAGGTTAAGAGACTTAAACAAAACAAGATACCGATTGTTAAGGTTTGATGGAATGCTCGTAGAGGACCCGAGTACACCTGGGAGCGTAAAGATCAGATGAAGAAGAAATACCCGCATTTATTTCCAGAAGATACGTCAACACCTCCAACTACTTAAAATTTCGGGACGAAATTTATTTAAAGGGTAGGTACTGTAGTGACCCGAACTTTTCCATGTTTATATATATATTAAATGAAATTGTTATTTACATGATTAAGTGTTTCTAACATGTTAAGCAATCAAACTTGTTAAGACTTGATTAATTGAAATAGGTTTCATATAGACAATTGACCACCCAAGTTGACCGGTGATTCACGAACGTTAAAACTTGTAAAAACTATACGATGACATATATGGTTATATATATAGTTAACATGATTTTATTATAAGTATGTATCTCATTAGGTATTTTAACAATGAGTTATATACATAAAAATGAGACTATTAATTTAAGAAACTCGAAAACGATATATATAACGATTATCGTTATAACAACGTCTTACTAGGTACATATGAATCATATTAAGATATTGATACACTTGGTTAATTATGTTAAATGATAAGTAAATATATTATTAAGTGTATTAACAATGAAATACATATGTAAAAATAAGACTACTAACTTAATGATTTCGAAACGAGACATATATGTAACGATTATCGTTGTAACGACATTTAACTGTATATATATCATACTAAGATATATTATATATCATAATATCATGATAATATAACAATTTAACATCTCATTTGTTATAATAAACAATGGGTTAACAACATTCAACAAGATCGTTAACCTAAAGGTTTCAAAACAACATTTACATGTAACGACTAACGATGACTTAACGACTCAGTTAAAATGTATATACATGTAGTGTTTTAATATTTATTCATACACTTTTGAAAGACTTCAAGACACTTATCAAAATACTTCTACTTAACAAAAATTCTTACAATTACATCCTCGTTCAGTTTCATCAACAATTCTACTCGTATGCACCTGTATTCGTACTCGTACAATACATAGCTTTTAGATGTATGTACTATTGGTATATACACTCCAATGATCAGCTCTTAGCAGCCCATGTGAGTTACCTAACACATGTAGGAACCATCATTTGGCAACTAGCATGAAATATCTCATAAAATTACAAAAATATGAGTAATCATTCATGACTTATTTACATGAAAACAAAATTACATATCCTTTATATCTAATCCATACACCAACGACCAAAAACACCTACAAACACTTTCATTCTTCAATTTTCTTCATCTAATTGATCTCTCTCAAGTTCTATCTTCAAGTTCTAAGTGTTCTTCATAAATTTCAAAAGTTCTAGTTTCATAAAATCAAGAATACTTCCAGGATTGCAAGTTTACTTCCAAGTTTTCTAAATCCATTCCAAGTAATCATCCAAGATCAAGAAACCTTTGTTACTTACAGTAGGTTATCTTTCTAATACAAGGTAATAATCATATTTAAACTTTAATTCAATTTCTATAGCTATAACAATCTTATTTCGAGTGGAAATCTTACTTGAAATTGTTTTCGTGTCATGATTCTGCTTCAAGAACTTTCAAGCCATCCAAGGATCCTTTGAAGCTAGATCTATTTTTCTCATTTCCAGTAGGTTTATCCAAGGAACTTGAGGTAGTAATGATGTTCATAACATCATTCGATTCATACATATAAAGCTATCTTATTCGAAGGTTTAAACTTGTAATCACTAGAACATAGTTTAGTTAATTCTAAACTTGTTCGCAAATAAAAGTTAATCCTTCTAACTTGACTTTTAAAATCAACTAAACACATGTTCTATATCTATATGATATGCTAACTTAATGATTTAAAACCTGGAAACACGAAAAACACCGTAAAACCGGATTTACGCCGTCGTAGTAACACCGCGGGCTGTTTTGGGTTAGTTAATTAAAAACTATGATAAACTTTGATTTAAAAGTTGTTATTCTGGGAAAATGATTTTTATTATGAACATGAAACTATATCCAAAAATTATGGTTAAACTCAAAGTGAAAGTATGTTTTCTAAAATGGTCATCTAGACGTCGTTCTTTCGACTGAAATGACTACCTTTACAAAAATGACTTGTAACTTATTTTTCCGACTATAAATCTATACTTTTTCTGTTTAGATTCATAAAATAGAGTTCAATATAAAACCATAGCAATTTGATTCACTCAAAACGGATTTAAAATGAAGAAGTTATGGGTAAAACAAGATTGGATAATTTTTCTCATTTTAGCTACGTGAAAATTGGTAACAAATCTATTCCAACCATAACTTAATCAACTTGTATTGTATATTATGTAATCTTGAGATACCATAGACACGTATACAATGTTTCAACCTATCATGTCGACACATCTATATATATTTCGGAACAGCCATAGACACTCTATATGTGAATGTTGGAGTTAGCTATACAGGGTTGAGGTTGATTCCAAAATATATATAGTTTGAGTTGTGATCAATACTGGGATACGTATACACTGGGTCGTGGATTGATTCAAGATAATATTTATCGATTTATTTTTGTACATCTAACTGTGGACAAGTAGTTGTAGGTTACTAACGAGGACAGCTGACTTAATAAACTTAAAACATCAAAATATATTAAAAGTGTTGTAAATATATTTTGAACATACTTTGATATATATGTATATATTGTTATAGGTTCGTGAATCAACCAGTGGCCAAGTATTACTTCCCGACGAAGTAAAAATCTGTGAAAGTGAGTTATAGTCCCACTTTTAAAATCTAATATTTTTCGGATGAGAATACATGCAGGTTTTATAAATGATTTACAAAATAGACACAAGTACGTGAAACTACATTCTATGGTTGAATTATCGAAATCGAATATACCCCTTTTTATTAAGTCTGGTAATCAAAGAATTAGGGAACAGACACCCTAATTGACGCGAATCCTAAAGATAGATCTATTGGGCCTAACAAACCCCATCCAAAGTACCGGATGCTTTAGTACTTCGAAATTTATATCATGTCCGAAGGAGGATCCCGGAATGATGGGGATATTCTTAAATATGGATCTTGTTAATGTCGGTTACCAGGTGTTCAGCATATGAATAATTTTTATCTCTATGTATGGGATGTGTATTGAAATATGAAATCTTGTGGTCTATTGTTACGATTTGATATATATAGGTTAAACCTATAACTCACCAACTTTTTTGTTGACGTTTAAAGCATGTTTATTCTCAGGTGTATACTAAGAGCTTCCGCTGTTGCATACTAAAATAAGGACAAGATTTGGAGTCCATGTTTGTATGATATTGTGTAAAACCTGCATTCAAGAAACTGATTTCGATGTAACATATTTGTATTGTAAACCATTATGTAATGGTCGTGTGTAAACAGTATATTTTAGATTATCATTATTTGATAATCTACGTAAAGCTTTTTAAACCTTTATTTATGAAATAAAGGTTATGGTTTGTTTTAAAATGAATGCAGTCTTTGAAAAACGTCTCATATAGAGGTCAAAAACCTCGCAACGAAATCAATTAATATGGAACATTTTTAATCAATAAGAACGGGACATTTCACAAGGTAATAGTAAAAGTAAATAAAATCCTCCGATGGTAGATGAAAGAGAAGAATAACAGATATGAAAGTTAGGAGTATATCAAGGATCAGAACGGGATGGAGCATATTAACGAATGCTAAAAAGTATGAATTAAAGAAGAAAGAATAGAAGGTGTGTGATGTAAGGGAACGAAGGGGGGTAAATTTATAGTAAAATATCCGACAGAGCAATCAAAACAGATGATCGCATTTAAAGCGGATCCTAATCTCCTTGATTACCGAAGAATCAGATCTTATTACAGGAATTTTCTCTAAATCCCTTGAACTCTGAAAATCAATTCTATCTACATCAAAAGATATGACGAATCTACACATACTCATTTCACTCTTTTGTGATAACTTCACTAGTACGCTTCACTTGAGCAAATTGTATTATCCATATTACTCGCTGATGATAAAATTCTAATTTTCAGCTCGTATACATCATGAAAACATATTGAATGTCAACCATGACCATCCTAATCAAATTTCGGGATGAAATTTCTTTAACGGGTAGGTACTGTGACAACACGGAAATTTTTGACCAAATTTAAACTCGATCCTTATATGTTTCCGACACGATAAGCAAAGTCTGTAATGTTGAATCTCAAAAATTTTAAACTATGTTCATACATTCATTAAACCTCGACCAAACTCTGACGATTCACGAACCATTATTTAAATGAATATGATTATATATATATGAATATATATTATAACTTGAGAATATTAACAAAGTATTAAACGTATAATACTTTACATGAACATATTTGTTTCAATATGTTTATCGATGGAATTAGAAGATAATATCAAATGATTGGTTTATTAGATACATTGTATGATTACAAGTCTCTGTAGAAAGGTCCACTTTGATTTAAGAAATCTATTCTTTTTAATGGTATTCAGAATAATTGGTAAAGTGTTTTGCAAGTAAGAACAAATGTGTCAATTAACGAGGATTAGACAAAAGTTAGTGGAAGACTAAATTACATAAGAGTCAATTGATTTAATTTCAAATGTGAAAAAATGTTTTTCGATATAATAGAACTAGAATATTAATGTCTTTGTTTAAATAACGTGAGTTGGAATATTAGTTGCTAGATATATGAATAACTTGCAACGTATATTAAAACGTGTTTATGTATATATATATGATTTTAAATTAATTAAGTAAACGATAGTAACACTCGCTTATTGATTCGAGTAATATTTGGACATGTCAACTAGTACTTTAAGAAGTTAAAGTAAACACTAGTACACAAATGAACTATATCTATTTAAGTTTTAGAATGTAAACGTTATATGGTACAATATTTTCTATTTTGTAAACGGTTTTAAATTATACTTTGAAATATAAATATCTTTTGAAAGACTAAATAATATATTATTAAATAAGTATTTCTAATATGGATAAATTATATTTCTAAATAAAAATATATTTATATTTTACAAAATGATAGAATATAATATTAAATTACTCATAAAATGTTTTGATAAACAACGAGACATTGATTTATTGAAGCAAATGACCAAAACACTCAAATGAATAAGTTACACTTTGAGTGGGATTGTTTTTCATTGATTTAAGTCTAATTATTGATAATAGGTACACGTCGCGTAACATAAAGAGCTAGTTTTCTAAGCGTACGAAAAGCCGTTCGAGAAACCGAAACCGAGACGTTAGTCGTGTGACAACGTCCAAGACAATGGAACTAAGTTTACACGTTAAATATATACGTAAATATATTATAATATATATATATAATTATAATTATATAAATTAAATAAATATATAATAAATATTAAATTAAGTGTCGGCAGCCTTTGAAAGTGGGATGTGAGCTGGATGTGGCACCCATGCGATCGCATGGCTGCACCATACAAACCCCATGCGATCGCATGGCTACACCACACAAACCCCATGCGATCGCATGGGGTGGTTTGGTGGCTAAGGTCCTTAAAGGCTCGACGATTTCAGTTGTGCACACACACACATTTATCCATATCCATCTATATTACTCCGTATTATATTTATATAATTATTATTATTATTACTAAAATTATTATTATTATTATTAATCTTATTATTATTATTAGTAGTGTTATTATTATTAGTATTATTATTAGTATTATTACATAAAATACTACGACGGAGTGCTGTTTGAGTAATTTAAAAATGAGTTTTACGAGCGGGGCAGAACTAAGGAAATTATGGGTTATAGCTATGGAGGTTATGGGTATGGTTCGGGGGAATGCTTGTGAAGTCAATCTAGTGTTTATCATCTCCGTCGCGTCTACGTACTTTCCTGCAATATTGAATCTCAATATTGATACGTGAGCACTCATAACTTAACTTTTATATATTATTAGTGTATCCCTGACTAGTGCTCGAGTATTTAGGATTATTCATGCTTGTACATTTAATATTGTCGTTAGATAGTTTATGTTGAATCCTGAATTAGATACATATGCTACTGAGATGGGGTATATGATATGCATGTCGTTGGAAAGCTAGCGAAAAATTAAGATTTGTTATACTAATTATTACTATCATCGTTATTATCGTCGTTATAATTATTATCTAATTATTATTATTATTATTATTATTATTATCATTATTATCATTATCATTATTAATAAAAGGTATTATAAGTAAAAATTGTTATTTTTATTATTATTACTATCGTTATTATCGTTAAGGTTATAATTAGTATTATTATTCATCATTAAAATAGTTATTAGTATTATCATTAATATTATCATAATATTTATTATTATTAGTATTATCATAATTAAAACTAATATTAGTAACATCTAATTATTATGATTACTATTATTATCATTATTACGAACGCAATGTAAAAGACAACTAAAAGCTATTAACAAATTGATTAGGAAATAATGAATATATGTATCATGATGAAATTAAAATATTGAAAGGTATTGATTTAGATAAACATATCTTTTTCATTATTTTTATCATTATTATTATTAAAACTATTATTAATATTAAAACTATCATTTTTACTAAAATTATCATTTTTAATAGAAATATCATTGTTATTATAAAATATCATTATTATTATCATTTAGTATTATTATTATCATTTTGAAATAGAATTATTATTTTTATAAAATATTATTAGTATTGTTAATATTAAAAAGTATCGTTATTATTAAAATTATCATGATTAGAATTATCATTTTATCATAATTGATATCATCATTAGCAAATATAAATATCATTAATATTATTATTATCAATATTATTTTATCAAATGAATTTGTGATACAAAGATATTTTACCACGTGTAATATAATTAAATTAATAATACATGCCATTACATTTTTATGATATTAAGTGAACTTTATAAATTTTAATACTTAAGATATATATAAAATTATATTTTTATATAAATTTTTATTAATAAATGATTTATATTATTTACTTTAATATAATTTGCTGAATATATTTAAATATATAAAATGACTATATTTAAGTTATATAATAATCATGTAAAGATTTTGGAAGTCATTTTGGTCAAATTGACTTTTGTTAACTTTTGCATGATAATCTCGAGCATTAGGATTGTGATACACTATGACTCAACCTTAATTGTTAAATAGACATTGACCATTATATATATATATATATATATATATATATATATATATATATATATATATATATATATATATATATATATATATATATATACGTAATATAGGTTCGTTAATCCGAGGCCAACTCTGCACTTGTTCAGTGCCGTCATATACATTATTGCTACGAAATACAGTATTGTGAATTTCATTTGCTCCCTTTTTAAATGCGTTTGCAATATATATTTTTGGGACTGGGAATACATGCACTGCTTTTATAAATTTTTGACGAAATAGACACAAGTAATCGAAATTACATTCTATGGATGGATTATCGAAATCGAATATTGCCCTTCAAGTTTGGTAACCTAAGAATTAGGGAAATGGCCCCTAATTGACGTGAATCCTAAAGATAGATCTATTGGGCCTAACAACCCCCATTCATGTCTATGGATGGCTTTAGTACTTCGAGATTATTACCAGGTGTTCAATCCATATGAATGATTTTTATACAGATGGCTATATGCATGCATGATGTTTATGAGAAATGAAAATATGAAATCTTGTGGTCTATTAAAAATGATGAAAATGAATATTGATGATAAACTAATGAACTCACCAACCTTTTGGTTGACACTTTAAAGAATGTTTATTCTCAAGATTGAAAGAAATCTTCCACTGTGCATTTGCTCATTTTAAAGATACTACTTGGAGTCATTCATGGCATATTTCGAAAGACGTTGCATTCGAGTCGTTGAGCTTATCAAAACTATTATTAAGTCAATTATAGTTGGATGTGTTATGAAATGGTATGCATGCCGTCAACTTTCGATGTAAAGAAAGTTTGTCTTTTAAAAAAGAATGCAATGTTTGTAAAATGTATCATATAGAGGTCAAATACCTCGCGATGTAATCAACTATTGTGAATCGTTTATAATGAATATGAACGGGTCCTTTCAGCAGGTGCATTAGTCAATCCGAACAGCATAACAAGGAATTCGTAGTGACCATAACAGGTGCAAAAAGCGGCTTTCGGAATATCAGATTCTTTAACCCGCAATTGATGATAACCGGAACGAAGATCGATCTTAGAATAAACAGACGAACCTTGAAGCTGAACGAACAGATCATCAATTCTAGGAAGAGGATAACGGTTTTTAACTGTAAGCTTGTTCAATTCACGATAATCAATACACAAATGAAACGAACCATCTTTCTTCTTAACAAATAGAACAGGAGCTCCCCAAGGGGACGAACTGGGATGAATAAAACCCTTGTCCAACAACTCACGGAGTTGACTCGACAATTCTTGAAGTTCGGAAGGCGCAAGTCGGTAAGGAGCACGTGCTACTGGAGCAGCACTGGGAACAAAATCGATTTGAAATTCTACTACGCGTTGCGGCGGAGGCCATGTAAATCCTCGGGAAATACCTCGGAAAAATCTCTAACAATAGTAATATCACCAACGCTCTTCTCTTCTCTATCAGAATCAACAACATGGCTAGAATAGCATGAAAGCCTTTGCGAAGATGTTTATGAACTTTTAAACAGCTAATAAGATTTAACTGTCTACATTTCTTATCCCCAAAAACCATCAGCGGCTCTCCAACCACATTAGTAATACGAACATCCTTCTCATAACACAAGATTTCAGCATGATTCGCAGATAACCAATCCATACCAATAACAACGTCAAAACTGCCTAGGTCAATCGTTATTAAATATACCTCAAAATCTCTACCAGCCAGATTAATGTTACATTTACGATACAAAGTCTTAGCAGTAAGCACTTTACCATTAGCTATCTCTACAACATAAGTACTATCTAGAGGAGTTAACGGTATTTTAATCTTTGGACTCAATTTACTCGACACAAAACTCAAATCAGCCCCTGAATCAAATAGTACATAAACTGATAAATTATTGATCGAGAACGTACCCGTAACAAGTTTTGGATCTTCCTCAGTATCCCTGGTATTAATGTTGAACGCCCTTCCACGTGCATTCTCAGTAGTCTTCTTGTTGGGACATGCATCACGGAAATGCTCCGGCTTACCACATTCATAACAAACTTTCTGACCTCCACCATTTCTCGGCTTCCCATTACCATTACCCCCATTGTTACCAGCATTATTACCACCACTTGCAGCAGGAGTAGCAGTACCCGGCATAACCACCGTACAATCTTTAGCAATGTGACCCTGCTTGGAACACCTCTTACAAGTAACCGTGCAATAACCATCATGAGCCTTATAACATCGCGGACAAACACGCTGATTACGGTTATTCGAACCAGAAGTATCTTGTTTCTTCTGCTGACCTTGGTTCTGGTTGCGGTTGTTATCCGACTTCCTTTCCCATTATCAGCCTTTTTAACAACTTCCTCACTAGCATCAGTCACAGCTGCCTTACTTCTCCTCAAAATCTTATCATTAAGCTTATGTGCCATAGACATAGCAGCTTCAATAGTCTGGGGCTCACTAGACTCAACCCCATGATCAATTCGCTCAGATAACCCATCAATATAAGCTTCAATCTTACGGTCCTCATCAGCATAAGCATTTGGACACAACAACGTCAGTTCAAAGAACCTTTGCTCATAGGCATCTAAATCGATGCCCTTCATCTTTAAGTTCTTAAGCTCAGCCTCCAATTTCTTAAGTTTACCCTGGGGACGATAACGGGTGATCATCCTCTCTTTAAAATTATTCCAAGACTAACCATAAGCAGCATCATTACCCAAACTATTCACCAAGTTGTTCCACCAAGTTAATGCACTATCTTTAAGAGTGCAGCTTGCAAAACTAACCTTGTCCTCCTCTCGGACTCGGCTAACCCTAAAAATAGACTCAATCTTCTCAAACCAACGAGTAAGTCCAATGGGTCCTTCAATGCCACTGAATTCTTGCGGACGACTTGCCATAAAAGTCTTGTGGGAGCATCCCACCTGATTGTTGTTAATAACAGTAGCATTAGCTGCCATAGCAGCTGCTATCCCTTCTGAAATAAGGCTTTGCATGCGAGCTTCGTTGGACTCACGGGGAGGCATGATCTTCAAAACAGAATAACAAAACCGTTAGTACTAAGAATAATACCAGTGTTATAAAGGAATAGATCGAACACGAAAAGATTAACCATTAAAGTAATAGTCAATAAACACTATGAGTAATAACATGATAGTTATAGAAATAGTCACCACATGCATACATACTTTATGATAGAAATTATACAACATACGTAGCACCTAACATACATGAACTATATTACGCATAATATAACATGCCAAGAGTCACAACACTGAAAATAAAATATGATAATGATAACAGGTGTCATAAAAGAAATAACCATCCATACATAAATGAAAAAAATATCCCATAACAAAATCCTCGGCAAAACACCGTACATCACCCAAAAATGAATATATAAAAGGATAAATAGTCTATGAAATAAAATGATCACTCATGATATCACATCAAATCTGCTTGGAGCGGGTGTGATAAGCTGGGCCGGTATGAGGCTCGTCAGGAGTCTCATACTTCCTCAACTTTCCTTTCACCTCCTCCAACTCCGTCTTCAGACCACGAACCACACTCTCAAGAGCCTCGAACTTAGCGTTCACCTCTTGGTTAGGCTTCCGGGTCTCAAACTTCAGATCATTCTTGAAACTAATGAACATATCCATACTAGCTCTAATCTCATCCATCAGCTCCGTATGCGGTAAGACAGGCATACAGTCGCTAAGAGCATCAATACGAGTCTCATTCGTATATGCCCTAGTCATATGAGTGATAGTAGCCATGTAGTAGTTAACAAGATCCCTTAGGCGAGGCTGTCGTGCACGACGAGCGGCAGACGGGGAAACGGGAGCAGGACGGAATTGTTGCTCGAGGTCGACATCTGCAAACAGTAAAACCACAAACCCCATACAAAATAGAAACCTCATAAGCAATAACCTATGATTACTCCTCATGTGAGATGAAATGCCTAATAATGCTATAACAAGAAAAGCCTGGCTATAGACTAGACTCTAATGCACCCTAAAGACCAAGGGTTAACCACATTAATACAGCATAATTTCCTACAACCAGAGCTCTGATACCAACTGTGATGGCCCCGTCAATACTCTTAACGGCTCCGTCACTTGGTCCCACAGCTTGATCGAACTTTAAATGAATTTAATAAATAACATTGCATTCTTTTATTCAAAAGTTTCCCAAAAAGGAAATTTACCAAAATATGCAGTCTAAACAACCCAACATATTAAATATCCAAAGTTGACATAAAATATTGTCAACCAAACACCCACAAGTTTAATAATTTAAAAAGAGAATGCAAGTTAATGTTTCATAAATTGTTTAACAAAATCTGCCCAAATGCATGCAGACAATTCTAACACAGCGGAAGCACCAAACAAATCAAGTACCTGTGAAAACATGCGAGTAAACTGTCAACAAAAATGTTGAGTGAATTATAGGTTTAAATAAACGAATAAACTTTAGACCACAAGATTAAAAATTTTAGAAAATATAAAACAGTATTCCATTATCTATGAGCCACCTGGTAACCACTTAACCATTTATTTACCCTTGCCAAACACAATATATATACACTGAACAAGTGTATCTTCAAATAAATACGAAGTACTAACACATTCCGATTATAAATTGCTAGCGCGACTAGCTCAAAATGGGGCTGTCAAGCCCGACAGATCTATCCATAGGATTCGCGTTCACCAGTAGAAACCAGTGATTACAGTTACCAGACTAGGAAATATTTTTGTTCAACTCATAATGAATAATTTAAATTTAATTGCCACTTGTGTCTAAACGTAAAACAAAATGCATGTAATCACATCCCAAAAATACTTTAGAGAGTATGAAAAGCGGGACTGTAACTTGTGACAACCCGGAAATTTCTGACTAAATTTAAACTTAATCTTTATATGTTTCCGACACGATAAGCAAATTCTGTAATATTGAAATCTCAAAAACTTTGAACTATGTTCATGTATTCATTTACCCTTCGATTGCTCTCGGCGATTCATGAATAATTAATTGTAAATAGATATGTGTGTATGTATATATAAATAATAATTCAAAATATAATTTGAAGTATTATATGTTGTTGTTATTAAAAATTAATAAAATAAAAATAGGATATTATAATAATTATTATTTAAAATATATCTCTATATATAAATAAAGTATATTAAAAATAAATATTAAATGATTGTAATACTCGTTTAATGTTCCAATTGATATTAAGCAAGTTAAATTTAAACTGATATGATTTTAAAATAAACGGTGATCCAAAAATGAGTTATATAAATTTTAGGCTTATTAATAATATATTTAGAAGTTATTTGTTGAATTTTAAAACTTTTTATATTTTACTTGGGGTTAGGAGTGAATAATTAATGTAATTTTTATTTAATAATTAATGATTGAATTTTATACCATAATGACCAAAATAAATAAATACATTTAATTTCAAAATTTGGGATTTTTTCGAAGACTTTTATCCGCCACTGATTTCAAATAGTGCACGACACACAGTCCGTGTAAACTGTCGGTAGAATAAGTTGAAATTAAGGCTGCTGTATCCACTATACCCATTCACGTTTATATTTCCTGTGATTGTGATTTAGAATTAATAATTATTATTAAAACTCCATCCACTACCTCTTCACTTTATATATATATATATATATATATATATATATATATATATATATATATATATATATATATATATATATATATATATATATATAAAACATACAGATTATTATTAGCCACCATCACTCTTTGCATTCTTCTTCTTTCTTTGTTTAATCTACTCAACAAATGAGCACAAATCCACCACCTTTTGAATTACTTGAGACAAGAACAAAACCATAAAATTTACTAATTTTTGGTTCACTGTAATCACCATCATTTGACTAACACCAAACTTATTACCTTCCATGTTTATTCTCTTATTCGAACCAACATTATTAAACCCATTTTCATCACTGAGCCGAACCATCCTTTCCTGTTGTCGTGAGCTACTTGCTGATACCTCCTTGTTGCAACCAACGACCACCACTTGAATTCACCATCTCACCGGTCACAACCACCTTCCACCATAAATTTTTTTCGCGACAACACCCACAAGTACCACCAATAATTTTTTTGATATTTTTTTTGAACCATCGAGTTAAAGTGCTTCTACAACACAAATTTTTCTTTCCCTTCGATTCCCTGTTATTTATTAACCCGTCATACTAAACGAAACCAGGAACCACCCTCACCTTCTCTCCCTTCTCTCATCTCTCTCTCCTAACCTATTCGGAAAAAAAACCAAGTTGCTTATTTTCCTTTCGAACGAGATACAAACCAAACAACCCTTATGCTCAAGTTTAAAGGCTGCTGCATACTTGATAACAATTTTTTTTCTTTCTTTCTATTCGATCAGACCCGGATATGAAACCACCAAATCATAATTTCTGTTTAATTCGTGTGCTACTCGTTATCCTTCTGTTTCATTTCGATGATGCTACTGCTCAGTTTTTGCTATTTTTTTAACAATCATGAAACCCACTTGAAGGAGACGATGAATAGTAACAATAATGAACGATGATGTTAAAGATAATACTATTTATTGCTACTATCGCTATGTTTCTGTTTCAATTCATAACCAAGCTAAAACCCTACTGTTGTTAATATATTTCTGTTTCCATTCCATCTCAAGCTACTACAATTTTTTTTTTTTTTTTTTTTTTGCTTTCCATTTGATCGAATACCACCACTATTACATAAACACTTGTGTTCCTGTTAAACAGTCACGATGACGATGGTGGAACAATATTGAAGATGATGATGAGAAAATTACAGTTTTGATGAGTGATTGATAAATCAAAAGACCCCACTTTTTGTTTTCTTGTCGTGATTAACCTACTGGATGCACGAACGGGATTATGGACATTAAACTGAAAATTGTGTTTGTTTAACTTGCTAGTTGGGCTTCCAGGAACTAACCAGGCTTTCATTAAACTTGGGCCGTGTACTATTTTTCGGATTGGGTTATGGATTTCAGTTAATAACGACAATGAGGGTAGGAAGAAGACCGACGGGTTATAAAAAAAATAGTTATTAAAACAGAAAAACAATAAGCAGATCGAGGGTTAGGGGTGTTGATGGGTGAGCGGGAGGTCGCGGATTCGAGTCCCGGCTCAGGCGGTTTATTATTTTTAAGCCTTTAAAGGTAGTTTTCATAATTATTATTATTATTACAATTAATATTATGATTAAGTTGATTATAAGTATGTTAATAACATAAACATATTATGAAATTAATAATAAAAGATGTTATAGTAAAGATTATGGAAAATTGTTATAATGATATGAATAAATGTTCAATTATGGTTATGATTATAGAGTATACTTATAAAAGCTATAGACATAAGTTTTAAAATTAACTACGAAGATTATGATTATTATGGTTATAAATATAAAAATTATGTATACATACATTATTATGGAAATGATTAAAGTTATATGTTAGTTATGAATTTAATGGATTAATAATTATTATTAAAATTATCATTAATATTAAATCTATCATTTTATTAAAAACTAGTATTATCATTATTAATATTACTAAATATCATTATTATAAATATTGGTGTTAGAATTCTCATTAACATTGATATTAGTATTATTATTAATATGACTATTAAAATGCTATTAAGACTATCATTATTATTAAAATTTCCATTATTATTAAAAATATTATCTTTATAAAAACTATCATTTTTATCTTAGCATTATTATCATTTTTTTTAAACTATTATTGTTACTATCATTATTACTATTACAATTATCATTAAAATTATCATTAGTAGAATTATTCACATTATTAACTTTATTAGTAATATTAAGTATTATGATTATTATCATCTTTTACCATTATTAATATTATTATAATTATTATTTTTAACAAACAAATGATATATAAATATATTTAATACATATAACATAATAAAACTAATATTTTAATATACAAAATGAATATATGAAACGTATATATATTTTTAATATAAAAATGATATAACTAATAAATTTATATATATATTGTTCGATTACAATTATGTGTATTAATAAATATACAAATGATATAGGTTCGTGAATCCGAGGCCAACCCTGCATTATTCAATAACGTCATATGTATTTTACTACGAAATACAGTATCGTGAGTTTCATTTGCTCCCTTTTTAAATGCTTTTGCAATATATATTTTTGGGCTGAGAATACATGCGCTGCTTTTATAAATGTTTTAAGAAATAGACACAAGTAATCGAAACTACATTCTATGGTTGAATTATTATACCGGATATCACCCTTTTAGCTTGGTAGCCTATGAATTAGGTAACAGACCTCCTAATTGACGTGAATCCTAAGATAGATCT
Source organism: Rutidosis leptorrhynchoides (assembly GCF_046630445.1). Lineage (NCBI taxonomy): Eukaryota > Viridiplantae > Streptophyta > Magnoliopsida > Asterales > Asteraceae > Rutidosis > Rutidosis leptorrhynchoides. The sequence goes on from NC_092333.1 coordinate 31,622,464, forward strand.
ATGGGCCTAACAAACCTCATCCAGGTTATGGATGATTTAATACTTCGATTTTATATACAGATGAGTGTACCTGTATATTTGGGGATATTCTAGATGCATTTGTTAATGTCGGTTACCAGGTGTTCACCATATGAATGATTTTTATGCACTTGCGGGTGTAATGATATTTATGAAAAATGAGAATCTTGTGGTCTATTAAAATTATGGAAATGATTGATTACGATAAACTTATGAACTCACCAACCTTTTGGTTGACACTTTAAAGCATGTTTATTCTCAGGTATGAAAGAAATTTTCCGCTGTGCATTTGCTCATTTTAGAGATATTACTTGGAGTCATTCATGACATACTTCAAAAGACGTTGCATTCAAGTCGTTGAGTTCATCAAGATTATTATTAAGTCAATTATAGCTGGATATATTATGAAATGGTATGCATGCCGTCAACGTTCGATGTAATGAAAGTTTGTCTTTTAAAAACGAATGCAATGTTTGTAAAATGTATCATATAGAGATCAAGTACCTCGCGATGTAACCAATTGTAATGTATTCGTACAGATGGATTAGGACGGGTCTTTACATAACTCACCCTAAAGCAAATAAATTAACCACACAAAAAGCGAACAGCAAACGAAATAAAGTGATCAAGAATGATCACAACGCCGACCTATAAATAAAGCAGGTCGATATAAATAACTAACTTAGGTCAAGTCTTAGTATGATAGCTATAGTACTTGTTGCAAGTAAACATAGAATGACACTCAACATGCTTCGGTTTGATCAGAACAGCGTAAGGACACGTACTTTCTATTTTTAGAAAGTTTCTATTTTTAGCAAGTTTCCATTTTTGGAAAGTTTCTATTTTATGAAAGTTTCTATTTTTTGGAAAGTTGCTATTTTTAGAAAGTTTCCATATTTAGAAAGTTGCTATTTTTGGAAAGTTTATAAGTTAGGAAAGTTTCCTTAATTAGAAAATCAACAAAAGTCAACTGAAAGTCAAAGTCGACCGAAATTCAACTCAAAGTCAACCTTGGTCAAACATAGTCAATATTAATTTTTAAAGTATAGGTTATATTAATAATATAAGTTATAATGTTAATTAAAGTCAAATATGTATAATTATGTAATAACATAAGTTTAATTAAATTAAATTGAATCATTATAGTTAACATAAGTTTAAATGATATAATTAATATAACATAAGTATTTAATTAATTAATTAAAAATTAATCATAATATAAGTATTATTAATTAATAATAAATTTTAATCATATCATAAGTATTATTAATTAATAATGATTTATTAATCATATCATAAGTTTCTAATTATAATCATTAAATCATAAGTATTTAATAATTAAATTATAATTAAATAATAACTAAGCCTTATAATAATTAAATAATTAATTAATCCTTATTATAAGTCTTATTATAATAATCTCATAACATAAGTTTAATACTTATCATAAGTATTTCACATTAATAATAAAAGTATTATTAATCATAAGTTTAATTAAATGTTTAATTAAATCATAATTAATTAATAAATGATATAATAAATATGTATATCATAAGTCTTAAATTAAAATAATTACTTTTATATCATAAGTAATTTATTAATAATGAAAATAAATATTTATATCATAAGTTCCATTTTATAACCATAAGTTTTAATTAAAAGTTCATCGGGTCATAACTTGAGTCCCAGGTATCGATTTTCGGCGAGTCTTATATATATCTTCGCCTAGCCAAACCATCCGATACATTAGTGCACTCAAGAACACCCCAATAATAGCCCCCAAGTTGTGACCAACAGCCATAATTCAATTTGGGACTTTAATCCGATCAAAAACATGCTTTAGTCATACCGGGTGATCTGTGGCTCGGATTTCGATGACCCGAACATGAATGTTCATCCAATCATCAATCTTAACACACTAGTACACCCTAGAGACTCCAAAAATGGTCACAAAGTTGGACCAAACCTGAACACATTCATTTTTATACTTTGATTTCATGAAAACACCATTTTAATCATAACTTAAGCTCCGGGAATCGAAATAACATGAATCCGGGGTCTAAAATTAATGTCTTGATAAGAGGAACACATCTAAACACTTTAAGTTAACATTTACATCAGTTAAAATTACAGAAATGGTGTAGTAACCCAAACTTTTCCATGATTATATATTATATGAGATTAATATTTACATGAATAAATGTTTCCAACATGTTAAGCAATCAAACTTGTTAAGACTTATTTAACTGAAACGGATTTTGTGTTAACGTTTGACTACCCAGTTTGTTTGATGATTCACGAATGTTATAACTTGTATATGACATGATATTATATATATGAACATATATATATGTTTAACATGATGAAATGATAATTAAGTATCTCATTGTGTATATTAACAATGAACTTTATACATAAAACAAGACTACTAACTTAAGAAATTCAAAACGATATTTATACGTAACGATTATCGTTGTAATAACGTCTTAATATTTATATATCATATTAAGATATATTAGTACATCATGTTATCATGATAATGTAACAATTTAACATCTCATTAGATATAATAACAATGGGATTAATTACATTTAACAAAATCATTAACTTAAAGGTTCCGAAACAACATGCACATGTAACGACTAACGATGACTTAACAACTCAGTTAAAATGCATATACATGTAGTGTATTAAGATGTATTAATACACTTTTGAAAGAGTTCATGACACATATCAAAGTACTTCTACTTAACAAAAATGCTTACAATTACATTCTCATTCATTTTCATCAACAATTCTACTCGTATGCAACCGTATTCGTACTCGTACAATACCCAGCTCCTAGATGTACATACTATTAGTATATACACTTCAATGATCAGCTCTTAGCAGCCTTAATGAGTCACCTAAACATTTGGAAACCATCATTTAATATCTAGCATGAAATATCTAACAAAAATACAAACTTATGGAGCCTATATCTTGACTTGCTAGTTCACGTGAACACACACATACACAAACACATTTTCATTCAACTTTCATGCATCAAATTGATCTCTCTCAAGTTCTCTCTTGATGTTCTAAGCGTTCTTCATCATCTTCATCAAAATCTACCTCAACCTAGTTAAAAAATCCTAACCTAGATCAACTTACAAAATAACTACTCAAGAACACATCAGGAACACTTCCAAGTTTGTTAACATACTTCCAATCTTGTAAATCTATTTCAAGTGATCATCCAACCTCACTAAATCTTTGTTATTTACAGTAGGTTATCATCCTAAATCAAGGTAATATTCATATTCAAGCTTTGATTCAATTTCTATAACTATAACTATCTTAATTCGAGTAGAAATCTTACTTGAACTTGTTTTCGTGTCATGATTCTACTTCAAGAACTTTCAAGTCATCCAAGATCCTTTGAAGCTCTAGATCATTTCTTATCATTTCTAGTAGGTTTGCCTACTATACTTAAGGTAGTGATGATGTTCATAACATCCTTCGATTCATATATATATATATATATATATATATATATATATATATATATATATATATATATATATATATATATATATATATATATATATATATATATAGCTATCTTATTCGAAGATTATAACGTGTAATCACTAGAACATAGTTTAGTTAATTCTAAACTTGTTCGCAAACAAAGTTAATCCTTCTAACTTAAATTTTAAAATCAATTCAAGACATGTTATATATCTGTATGATATGCTAACTAAATGATTTAAAACCTGGAAACACGAAGAACACCGTAAAAACGGACATACGCCGTCGTAGTGAAACCAGAGGCTGTTTTGGGTTGGATAATTAAAAACTATGATATCCTTTGATTTAAAATTTGTTCTTTTGGTAAAATGATATTCCATATGAACATGAAACTATATCCAAAAAACTTGGTTAAACTCAAAGTAGAAGTATGTTTTTCAAAATGGTCATCTAGACGTCGTTCTTTCGAGTGAAATGACTACCTCTTACAAAAATGACTTGTAACCTGTATTTTCGACTATAAACTTATACTTTTTCTGTTTATTTTCATAAATTTTAGTTCATTATGAAACCATAGCAACTTGATTCACTCAAAACGGATTTGAAACGAAGAAATGATGGGTAAAACAAAATTGGATAAATTTGCTAGTTTTAGCTACGAAAATTTTATAACAAATCTATACTAACCATAACTTAACTAACTTATATTATATTATATGAAATGTCCCGTTCTTATTGATTAAAAACGTTCCATATTAATTGATTTCGTTGCGAGGTTTTGACCTCTATATGAGACGTTTTTCAAAGACTGCATTCATTTTTAAAACAAACCATAACCTTTATTTCATAAATAAAGGTTTAAAAAGCTTTACGTAGATTATCAAATAATGATAATCTAAAATATCCTGTTTACACAGGACCATTACATAATGGTTTACAATACAAATATGTTACATCGAAATCAGTTTCTTGAATGCAGTTTTTACACAATATCATACAAACATGGACTCCAAATCTTGTCCTTATTTTAGTATGCAACAGCGGAAGCTCTTAGTATTCACCTGAGAATAAACATGCTTTAAACGTCAACAAAAATATTGGTGAGTTATAGGTTTAACCTATATATATCAAATCGTAACAATAGACCACAAGATTTCATATTTCAATACACATCCCATACATAGAGATAAAAATTATTCATATGGTGAACACCTGGTAACCGACATTAACAAGATGCATATATAAGAATATCCCCATCATTCCGGGACACCCTTCGGATATGATATAAATTTCGAAGTACTAAAGCATCCGGTACTTTGGATGGGGTTTGTTAGGCCCAATAGATCTATCTTTAGGATTCGCGTCAATTAGGGTGTCTGTTCCCTAATTCTTAGATTACCAGACTTAATAAAAAGGGGCATATTCGATTTCGATAATTCAACCATAGAATGTAGTTTCACGTACTTGTGTCTATTTTGTAAATCATTTATAAACCTGCATGTATTCTCATCCTAAAAATATTAGATTTTAAAAGTGGGACTATAACTCACTTTCACAGATTTTTACTTCGTCGAGAAGTAAGACTTGGCCACTATTGATTCACGAACCTATAACAATATATACATATATATTAAAGTATGTTCAAAATATATTTACAACACTTTTAATATATTTTGATGTTTTAAGTTTATTAAGTCAGCTGTCCTCGTTAGTAACCTACAACTAGTTGTCCACAGTTAGATGTACAGAAATAAATCGATAAATATTATCTTGAATCAATCCACGACCCAGTGTATACGTATCTCAGTATTGATCACAACTCAAACTATATATATTTTGGAATCAACCTCAACCCTGTATAGCTAACTCCAACATTCACATATAGAGTGTCTATGGTTGTTCCGAAATATATATAGATGTGTCGACATGATAGGTCGAAACATTGTATACGTGTCTATGGTATCTCAAGATTACATAATATACAATACAAGTTGATTAAGTTATGGTTGGAATAGATTTGTTACCAATTTTCACGTAGCTAAAATGAGAAAAATTATCCAATCTTGTTTTACCCATAACTTCTTCATTTTAAATCCGTTTTGAGTGAATCAAATTGCTATGGTTTCATATTGAACTCTATTTTATGAATCTAAACAGAAAAAGTATAGGTTTATAGTCGGAAAAATAAGTTACAAGTCGTTTTTGTAAAGGTAGTCATTTCAGTCGAAAGAACGACGTCTAGATGACCATTTTAGAAAACATACTTCCACTTTGAGTTTAACCATAATTTTTGGATATAGTTTCATGTTCATAATAAAAATCATTTTCTCAGAATAACAACTTTAAATCAAATTTTATCATAGTTTTTAATTAACTAACCCAAAACAGCCCGCGGTGTTACTACGACGGCGTAAATCCGAAAGAACGACGTCTAGATGACCATTTTAGAAAACATACTTCCACTTTGAGTTTAACCATAATTTTTGGATATAGTTTCATATTCATAATAAAAATCATTTTCTCAGAATAACAACTTTTAAATCAAAGTTTATCATAGTTTTTAATTAACTAACCCAAAACAGCCCGCGGTGTTACTACGACGGCGTAAATCCGGTTTTACGGTGTTTTTCGTGTTTCCAGATTTTAAATCATTAAGTTAGCATATCATATAGATATAGAACATGTGTTTAGTTAATTTTAAAAGTCAAGTTAGAAGGATTAACTTTTGTTTGCGAACAAGTTTAGAATTAACTAAACTATGTTCCAGTGATTACGAGTTTAAACCTTCGAATAAGATAGTTTTATATATATGAATCGAATGATGTTATGAACATCATTACTACCTCAAGTTTAGTAGGTAAACTTACTGGAAGTGACAAGAAATGATCTAGCTTCAAAGGATCTTGGATGGCTTGAAAGTTCTTGAAGTAGGATCATGACACAAAAACAAGTTCAAGTAAGATTTTTACTCGAATTAAGATAGTTTATAGTTATAGAAATTGAATCAAAGTTTGAATATGATTATTACCTTGAATAAGAAAGATAACCTACTGTATATAACAAAGGTTTCTTGATCTTAGATGATTACTTGGAATGGATTAGAAAGCTTGGAAGTAAATTAGTAAACTTGAAGGGATTTTTGAAGTGTTCTTGAAGTGTTCTTCCTATGATGATTATAGCTTGATTCTTGAAGTGATTTTTGATGAAGATGATGATTAAATACTGGAAAAATACGTTCATAATAGTGTGTGTGTGTTGAGAGAGAATTAGAAAGAGAATTGGAAGTGAAATGGAGTGAATGATGAGTGGTAATTGGTGAGTGGTGAGTGGGGTTAAAAGGAGTTCTAGTTAGTTGACTAGCTCATGGTAGAAGTTAAAATTGATTAGTCATACATGATATAATCAAGAGTGGAATCCCATGCTAGTTCCTATTGGTATATACTCATAGTAAGTACGTTTTGAAGCTGTGTATAATACGGGTAAGAATACGACTAGAATTCTTGATGAAAGAAAAGAATGGAAAAGTAACTGTAACCATTTTCGTTAAGTATGAGTGTTTTGATATATGTCTTGAAGTCTTCCAAAAGTATTTTAATACATCTAAATACACTACATGTATATACATTTTAACTGAGTCGTTAAGTCATCGTTAGTCGTTACATGTAAGTGTTGTTTTGAAACCTTTAAGTTAACGATCTCAATTAATGTTGTTAACCCATTGTTTATTATATCTAATGAGATGTTAAATTATTATATTATCATGATATTATGATATATTAATATATCTTAATATGATATATATACATTTAAATGTCGTTACAACGATAATCATTACATATATGTCTCGTTTCGAAATCCTTAAGTTAGTAGTCTTGTTTATATGTATATAACTCATTGTTAATATACTTATGGAGATACTTACTTATCATAATCTCATGTTAACCATATGTATATCCATATATATATCGTCATGTCGTTTTTACAAGTTTTAACGTTCGTGAATCGCCGGTCAACTTGGGTGGTCAATTGTCTATATGAAACGTATTTCAATTAATCAAGTCTTAACAAGTTTGATTGCTTAACATGTTGGAAACATTTAATCATGTAAATATCAATCTCAATTAATATATATAAACATGGAAAAGTTCGGGTCACTACAGTACCTACCCGTTAAATAAATTTCGTCCCGAAATTTTAAGCTGTTGAAGGTGTTGACGAATCTTCTAGAAATAGATGCGGGTATTTCTTCTTCATCTGATCTTCATGCTCCTAGGTGAACTCGGGTCCTCTACGAGCATTCCATGAAACTTTAACAATTGGTATCTTGTTTTGCTTAAGTCTTTTAACCTCACGATCCATTATTTTGACGGGTTCTTCGATGAATTGGAGTTTTTCATTGATTTGGATTTCATCTAATGGAATAGTGAGATCTTCTTTAGCAAAACATTTCTTCAAATTCGAGACGTGGAAAGTGTTATGTACAGCCGCGAGTTGTTGAGGTAACTCAAGTCGGTAAGCTACTGGTCCGACACGATCAATAATCTTGAATGGTCCAATATACCTTGGATTTAATTTCCCTCGTTTACCGAATCGAACAACGCCTTTCCAAGGTGCAACTTTAAGCATGACCATCTCTCCAATTTCAAATTCTATATCTTTTCTTTTAATGTCAGCGTAGCTCTTTTGTCGACTTTGGGCAGTTTTCAACCGTTGTTAAATTTGGATGATCTTCTCGGTAGTTTCTTGTATAATCTCCGGACCCGTAATCTGTCTATCCCCCACTTCACTCCAACAAATCGGAGACCTACACTTTCTACCATAAAGTGCTTCAAACGGCGCCATCTCAATGCTTGAATGGTAGCTGTTGTTGTAGGAAAATTCTGCTAATGGTAGATGTCGATCCCAACTGTTTCCGAAATCAATAACACATGCTCGTAGCATGTCTGCAAGCGTTTGTATCGTCCTTTCGCTCTGCCCATCAGTTTGTGGATGATAGGAAGTACTCATGTCTAGACGAGTTCCTAATGCTTGCTGTAATGTCTGCCAGAATCTTGAAATAAATCTGCCATCCCTATCAGAGATAATAGAGATTGGTATTCCATGTCTGGAGACGACTTCCTTCAAATACAGTCGTGCTAACTTCTCCATCTTGTCATCTTCTCTTATTGGCAGGAAATGTACTGATTTGGTGAGACGATCAACTATTACCCAAATAGTATCAAAACCACTTGCAGTCCTTGGCAATTTAGTGATGAAATCCATGGTAATGTTTTCCCATTTCCATTCCGGGATTTTGGGTTGTTGAAGTAGACCTGATGGTTTCTGATGCTCAGCTTTGACCTTAGAACACGTCAAACATTCTCCTACGTATTTAGCAACATCGGCTTTCATACCCGGCCACCAAAAATATTTCCTGAGATCCTTGTACATCTTCCCCGTTCCAGGATGTATTGAGTATCTGGTTTTATGAGCTTCTCTAAGTACCATTTCTCTCATATCTCCAAATGTTGGTACCCAAATCCTTTCAGCCCTATACCGGGTTCCGTCTTCCCGAATATTAAGATGCTGCTCCGATCCTTTGGGTATTTCATCCTTTAAATTTACTTCTTTTAAAACTCCTTGTTGCGCCTCCTTTATTTGAGTAGTAAGGTTATTATGAATCATTATATTCATAGATTTTACTCGAATGGGTTCTCTGTCCTTCCTGCTCAAGGCATTGGCTACCACATTTTCCTTCCCCGGATGGTAACGAATCTCAAAGTCGTAATCATTCAACAATTCAATCCACCTACGCTGCCTCATATTCAATTGTTTCTGATTAAATATGTGTTGAAGACTTTTGTGGTCGGTATATATAATACTTTTAACCCCATATAAGTAGTGCCTCCAAGTCTTTAATGCAAAAACAACCGCGCCTAATTCCAAATCATGCGTCGTATAATTTTGCTCGTGATTCTTCAATTGTCTAGACGCATAAGCAATCACCTTCGTTCGTTGCATTAATACACAACCGAGACCTTGCTTTGATGCGTCACAATAAATCACAAAATCATCATTCCCTTCAGGCAATGACAATATAGGTGCCGTAGTTAGCTTTTTCTTCAATAACTGAAACGCTTTCTCTTGTTCATCCTTCCATTCAAATTTCTTCCCTTTATGCGTTAATGCAGTCAAGGGTTTTGCTATTCTGGAAAAGTCTTGGATGAACCTTCTGTAGTAACCAGCTAGTCCTAAAAACTGGCGTATGTGTTTCGGAGTTTTCGGGGTTTCCCACTTTTCAACAGTTTCTATCTTTGCCGGATCCACCTTAATACCTTTTTTGTTCACTATGTGACCGAGGAATTGAACTTCTTCCAACCAAAATGCACACTTTGAAAATTTAGCGTACAATTCTTCCTTCCTCAATACTTCTAACACCTTTCTCAAATGTTCACCGTGTTCTTGGTCATTCTTTGAGTAAATAAGTATGTCATCAATGAAAACAATGACAAACTTGTCAAGGTATGGTCCACACACTCGGTTCATAAGGTCCATGAACACAGCTGGTGCATTAGTTAAACCAAATGGCATGACCATAAACTCGTAATGACCGTAACGTGTTCTAAAATCAGTCTTTGGAATATCATCTTCTTTCACCCGCATTTGATGATACCCGGAACGTAAGTCAATCTTTGAATAAACAGACGAGCCTTGTAGTTGATCAAATAAGTCGTCGATTCTCGGTAGTGGGTAGCGGTTCTTGATGGTAAGTTTGTTCAACTCTCGGTAGTCGATACACAACCTGAATGTACCATCTTTCTTCTTGACAAACAAAAAAGGAGCTCCCCACGGTGATGTGCTTGGTCGAATGAAACCATGCTCTAAAAGTTCTTGTAATTGGCTTTGCAGTTCTTTCATCTCGCTGGGTGCGAGTCTGTAAGGAGCACGAGCTATTGGTGCAGCTCCTGGTACAAGATCTATTTGAAATTCAACGGATCGATGTGGGGGTAATCCCGGTAATTCTTTCGGAAATACATCGGGAAATTCTTTTGCGACGGGAACATCATTGATGCTCTTTTCTTCAGTTTGTACTTTCTCGACGTGTGCTAGAATAGCATAGCAACCTTTTCTTATTAGTTTTTGTGCCTTTAAATTACTAATAAGATGTAGCTTCGTGTTGCCCTTTTCTCCATACACCATTAAGGGTTTTCCTTTTTCTCGTATAATGCGAATTGCATTTTTGTAACAAACGATTTCTGCTTTCACTTCTTTCAACCAGTCCATACCGATTATCACATCAAAACTCCCTAACTCTACTGGCATCAAGTTAATCTTAAATGTTTCGCTAACCAATTTAATTTCTCGATTCCGACATATATTATCAGCTGAAATTAATTTACCATTTGCTAATTCGAGTAAAAATTTACTATCCAAAGGGGTCAATGGACAACTTAATTTAGCACAAAAATCTCTACTCATATAGCTTCTATCCGCACCCGAATCAAATAAAACGTAAGCAGATTTATTGTCAATTAGAAACGTACCCGTAACAAGCTCCGGGTCTTCCTGTGCCTCTGCCGCATTAATATTGAAAACTCTTCCGCGGCCTTGTCCATTCGTGTTCTCCTGGTTCGGGCAATTTCTAATAATGTAGCCCGGTTTTCCACATTTATAACAAACTACATTGGCATAACTTGCTCCGACACTACTTGCTCCGCCATTACTCGTTCCGACACCATTTGTTCCTTTCGTTCTATTAACCCCTGGTCCGTAGACCTCACACTTCGCCGCGCTATGACCATTTCTTTTACACTTGTTGCAAAATTTGGTGCAGAACCCCGAGTGATACTTTTCACACCTTTGGCATAGCTGCTTCTGATTGTTGTTGTTGTTGCGGTTATTATTGTTGTTGGAATGATTGTTGTAGTTGCTGTTGTTGTTGTTGTTGTTGTTGTTGTTGTTGGGCCGTTTGTTGTAGTTGCGATTGCTGTTGCGATTGTTGGGATAATTGTTGCGATTATTGTTGTAATTGCTGTTGTTGTTGTATTGGTGATTCTTATCACCGTTTTCCTCCCACTTTCTTTTGACTAGCTTCACATTGGCCTCTTCAGCAGTCTGTTCTTTAATTCTTTCTTCAATTTGGTTCAGTAGTTTGTGAGCCATTCTACATGCCTGTTGTATGGAGGCGGGCTCGTGTGAACTTATATCTTCTTGGATTCTTTCCGGTAATCCTTTCACAAACGCGCCGATCTTCTCTTCCTCATCTTCGAATGCTCCCGGACACAATAGGCACAATTCTGTGAATCGTCTTTCGTACGTGGTAATATCAAATCCTTGGGTTCGTAACCATCTAAGTTCTGTCTTGAGCTTATTGACCTCGGTTCTGGGACGGTACTTCTCGTTCATCAAGTGCTTGAATGCTGACCACGGTAGTGCGTACGCATCGTCTTGTCCCACTTGCTCTAGATAGGTATTCCACCATGTTAACGCAGAACCTGTGAAAGTATGCGTAGTGTACTTCACTTTGTCCTCTTCAGTACACTTACTTATGGCAAACACCGATTCGACCTTCTCGGTCCACCGTTTCAATCCGATCGGTCCTTCGGTTCCATCAAATTCCAAAGGTTTGCAGGCAGTGAATTCTTTGTAGGTGCATCCTACACAATTTCCTGTACTGCTAGATCCAAGGTTATTGTGAAAGGACCCGTCCTAATCCATCCGGACAAAGTCCATATCGATTATAAACGATTCACAACAGTTGATTACATCGCGAGGTACTTGACCTCTATATGATACATTTTACAAACATTGCATTCGTTTTGAAAAGACAATCTTTCATTTCATCGACAGTTGCCGGCAGGCATACTATTTCATAATATATGTAACTATAATTGACTTTAAATAATCTTGATGAATTCAACGACTCGAATGCAACGTCTTTTGAAATATGTCATGAATGACTCCAAGTAATGTCTCTAATATGAGCAAATGCACAGCGAAAGATTTCTTTCGTACCTGAGAATAAACATGCTTTCAAGTGTCAACCAAAAGGTTGGTGAGTTCATTAGTTTATCATAAATAATCATTTCATAATTTTAATAGACCACAAGATTTCATATTTCCATTTCTCATAAACATACGTCCCATACCTAGAGACAAAAATATCATTCATATGGATTGAACACCTGGTAACCGACTTTCACAATATACATATAAGAATATCCCCATCATTCCGGGATCCTCCATCGGACATGATATAAATTTCGAAGTACTAAAGCATCCGGTACTTTGGATGGGGCTTGTTGGGCCCGATAGATCTATCTTTAGAGTTCGCGTCAATTAGGGTGTCTGTTCCCTAATTCTTAGATTACCAGACTTAATAAAAAGGGGCATATTCGATTTCGATCATTCAACCATATAATGTAGTTTCGATTACTTGTGTCTATTTCGTAAACCAGTTATAAAAGTTGCGCATGTATTCTCAGCCCAAAAATATAAAGGTTAAAAAAAAACAAATGAAACGCACACATATAAATATTGTAAAACAGTTAATAAAGCATTTGCATGTATTCTCAGGCCAAAAATGTAAAGAGTAAAAAGGGCGAATGAAACTCACCATGATGTATTTTGTAGTAAAAATACATATAACGACATTAACAACTGAACAATGCAGGGTTGGCCTCGGATTCACGATCCTATATCATTTATATATATTAACACATATATTTATAATCGAACGGATTTAATATATCTTAAATTATATATTATATATATTCAATTTGTATGTATCTTTAAAAGTGACTAATATTTATATAGTTATATTAATATTTATATATGATTAATATTATATTTAAAAATACATCATTTGTTAAATATGAATGTTTATATAAAAACATATGTTTATTATAAGTTTAACTTTATATTCAAAATATTTATTTGTTGTAAAAATAATAATAATGATAATACTAGTAATAAAAATAATGATGATAATAATAATGATTATAATTTTTAATAATAATAATTCTTATGTTCATAATAATAATAGTAATAATAATAATAATATTGAAAATGAGAATATAAGTGTGTATACCCTTTTGAAAACTTTCCTAAAAACAATTGCGCACGACGGGGCTCGAACCCGCGACCTCTCGTTAACACAAACATCACATAACCACTCAGCTATTCACATGTTTCTTTGATTTACACCCCAAGATTAAATATATAACCCGTATGTTTCCTGTTCCATCTGCAGCCCAACAGAGTAATACGGCCCAGCTGGCTTTTTGAAATTGATCTCGGCCCAATCACCAAAATAAGAAACTCTCGGCCCGTACTCAAATCCCATAACATAACCGACCCTCAATTAGGTTTAAAGGATAACACAAATTAGGTTTCCTCTGCAGATTCCTTTCGTTCCAACAAAATTCAGAAACAAGATCAAGTTGTCGATGGTGGATCGAGGTTTACAGAGGCCTTCGATGATGCTGGGTAGCCGGATCATAAACAGATTAGCATCAATCACTCTTCTTCATCGTTATCAGGTTCATAGTATCATCATCCCTCATCAATCGATCACTTAATCAATCAATCAAATGATTCAAGTAAGTATTCGATTCATTAATTAATCTTTTAATTTCTTCATCTCTTTATATGTACTCTGTATCATTTTAATTGAATCGAGTAGAAATAGGAATAAATGCTTTTGAATAGCGAAGAAGAAACAGGAACACAGTTGCAGCAAGTGTGAGGGTTTGAAGATAGTAGTTATTGTTTGGTCTCGAGTTTAACTTAGTAGAACAAATACGTACAGCTGTAATTTCGTGAATGTTTGGTTCGTAACAGAAAAACAGAAAAGAAGCAGGTGGGGTGTTCTGTTTATGGTGGATTCAGATGATGGCCGATGATGATCAGGGTCTGAAGGTTATAGTGGTCGTTGGTTCTTGATGGTGGTGATGTCGATAACAACACAGCAATAGCAGTATAACGGTAGTAATTAACAGAATTTATTGATATCCTTAATGATGGTGTTACAGTGGTTTTCCTTGGGCTTTATTTCTTTATGAACTGCAGTTTGGGTATATGTAATATGATTGAATACAGTCAATTTGATCATAATTTATTTGTATTGTGATTGGAAGTCGACATTTAACAACTTGGAGACAGGAACTGTTCGAACGATAAATAAAAAGTAATAGAGCATCAAGATTGATTACAAAGTCTAACTGCTTTTGTAGTCTTGTGTTTTGGTCTGAGCAGGAAACAGAAATAGCAGTAGCAGTCTGTGGTGGTGTAAGGTGGCTGTGGAAGAGGTAATTTTTGATTTCTTTAGGTGTTTCTCATGTATATAATGTATATATGTAAATTAGAGATATAGATAGATATGGATGATGGTGATTAAGGATGGTCTGATGTTTTGTTCCCATCAGACACATGAAACGTACCATATTATTTGCAGTGTACTTGGTTATGTTGCAGGTATAATGATGGTGAAGGTCTTCGAATGGAACAAGAATATAGCAGCTTGGTGATGATGGTGGCGATTATGAGTAGCTGAAAATGGCAGCAGCACTATCACTAGTTGATGGTGATTACCGGATTGTTTATCGTGGTGATGGAGGTGAAGGCTGCAGTTGATAGTCGTGGTATTTCATAGAAGACAGGAAATACCAATTAAAAACAACAAGTCATTCAGGTCATTTTGGGTTTTGGTTTAATGGCGGTTTAGAGGTAGTTATAGGTGTTGAGTGGCGGGTTATGATTTGAGTGTTGGGGCTGCTTGAATAGCAATTAATCTCGGTTGATTTGCAACAACAGATCGTGCAGCTAGTGGCAGTAGGTGTAGTTGCATTTTAGATGGTTTTCTTTTAGTTGCAGTAACAAACCATAATATGGTGTTCTTGGGTGAGTTTAGCCAAACCAAAATGATATTTGGGTGCAGGCTGCAGTGGTGATCGTTTAGATAGTGTTGTAAATCACAAAATAGAAAGTAGACTACATAGATAGTGGTGGTTGTGGTTTTGAGTGAATGTTCCCAGTACATCATGTATATATCTTATATTATAGAGAAATTTGATCATTGGTGTTGGAATGATAGTGTTTGGAAATGGAATATTACATAAAGGAGATGTGGATAGATAACAAAAAGGACTAGTATCTCAATTGAAATTATAGAAGAAACAAGAAGTGGATGTTGATTGGAAACAGAACACGTACAGATAAAGTTAGAAATAATTAGATGGTGATGATTAATCTACATGCTATATATATATATATATATATATATATATATATATATATATATATATATATATATATATATATATATATATATATATATATATATATATGATTTAGAGGAATCAAATCCCAACTAACACAGTACTTTTAACAATTAATAATTATAATATAATAATTATAATATAATTTAAAATATAAACGTGCGCGAGAAGTTAGCCGTCGTCTACTATTTCATTCACGGACTGAAATTCGTACTCCATTGATAAATAAGTGGCGGACTAAAAGTCTTCGGAAAAATCCCAAATTTTAATATTAATTATCTTTATTTATTTCAGTCATTATGGTATAAAATTCGGTCATTAACTATTAAATAAAAATTACATTAATTATTCACTCCCAACCCTAAGTAAAATATAAAAAGTTTTAAAATTCAACAATTAGTTCTTAAATACATTTTTAATAAGCTTAAATTTTATAGAACTATTTTCGGATCACCATTTATTTTAAAATCATATAAGTTCGCATTAAACTTCTCTAAATAATAATCGTTACAATTTTTAAATAATTATATTTGATATACTCTATATATATATATATATATAGATTTATTTTAATAATAATTTAATTATATTGTATATTATTATTTTAAGTTATTATATATATATTCATATAGTTATATTTATATTTATATGTATACATATTTATTTACAAATAATGGTTCGTGAATCGTCGGGAATGGTCGAAGTTAAATGAATGCAAGAAAACAGTTCAAAAATTTTAAGACTCAATATTATAGACTTTGCTTATCGTGTCAAAATCATATAAAGATTAAGTTTAAATTTGGTCGAAAATTCCCGGGTCGTCACAGTACCTACCCGTTAAAGAAATTTCGTCCCGAAATTTGAGTGAGGTGGTCATGGCTAACAATAAAAATGTTTTCATGACAATTATGAGTTGATAATGGAGTTTTATCATCATTGAGTAATATAGAGAAAACAAATTGATTATACGAAGAGTATAAGTGAAGCTATCGCAAGAGAGTGCAATGAATAAATGTATACTCGTTTTAACCGATGACGTAGTTATGATTTATTTCCGGGATTCATGGGATTTAAAAAAAAAATCTTCGTAATAAGATTTGGTTCTTCGGCGATTAAGGAAATCAGGATCTTCTTTGATTAAATGCGATAATCAGTCTCGATTTCTCTGTCGGATATTTCACTATAAATCCACCCCTTTCGTTTTCTTACAAATCATACCTTCTATTCTTTCTTCTTTAATTCATATTTCTAAAACATTCGCCAATATGCTCCATCCAGTTCTAATTCTTGATATATTCCTAACTTTCATATCTGTCATTCTTCTCTTTGATCTATCACCGAAGGATTTTATTTACTTCTACTATTATCTTGGGGTTATAGTGTTGTTAATTTTCCAGTGTCTTTATGTTGCAATACGTATTGATATACACGGTTTGAAATTTATGGGTTGTTGTTTGGTTTTATATCTTCCCTTATATTTCGAATCTCTTTGCCTTTTTATTCTCCTCTCAATCTCTAGTAAAGCGAGTAATGGTCCGGAATTTGTAAGTATGAATTTTGAAATGAACATAGTAATATTCTAAGAAGGGAATCGTAATGGCAAAATCTTGATTTGTCAAATTACCAAAATATCCCGAAAAAGACCGAATCATCAAGAAAATATTTTCTTGACATGTTTAGAGATTAGATAGAATATAAGAGTCGTGTAAATGGCACATGACGATGGTACTGAGAATCATCACGTTCCATTAGAAACTCAGCATGAATTACTGTAATATAATCACGTTGATCAAATGTCATTATATTATACTAACTCATGCATCAGTTCCGAACATTACTTCAATAACATTCATATTTTAAGCTCAAAAGTTTACAGAATATAGAAACTAACAGTTTCTATATGATGTAACATTGATAGCACGAAGAGATTAATGATTTCAGACAAGAATAGTTATGAAAATATCTTCAGAAATATGGAAGATATTTATAATGAAAGATACGATAATATCTTGAAATTTCTAATATCGAAGGATGGTGAAGAAAATTTGTCCGCAAGAGTTTGGAGTCGGAAGCAAGGTATTCGCTAAAGATTTCATCAGAAATCATCAGGATTCTTAATGTACAAGTTTAGTCCTTGTGATTTATTCAAAGAATCCTTCGTAGTTTGCTCAATCAGTTTTTCAGTTTCAAACTTTTTCTGAGCTTTGCCAACATACAATTCTTTATCATCAACTTTTGGCTGTTGAAGTTGTTTACAGTTTTTGTTGCTTCATTCAACTTTCCAAAATTCAGAGTATTAATTCGCAGACTGGGTGCTTTTCAAAATTTCAGAAAGGAAGATCATAGTTCTAAGAGATGAATGTTATATGGATACATATAACTGTTGTTGTGGAAACGTTGCGAGACTCACAATACAGATTTGCTGATTTCCGGTAATTGGTATGACAATTCTTGTTACAAGATGCGGATGAGTACATGATGAGACTTCAATAGATAAATATATTGATTTGTCAGAGAGATTTAACCCAAAGAGCAACGAGGTTGCTGGTACGTCTGCTGGTAATTAGATGGAATATAAAAAGTTCCCCGGTAATAACAAAAGAGCACACATATATATCAAGGTTATAATAAGGTAGTTTCAAACGAAAAATCGAAGTTGACTTGCTGGAGCTGTAACAAATTTGGCTAATTTGGAAAGAGATTGCAAAGTTATTTTCGGTAATGATAACGCTAAAGGAATTAGCACAGCTACGCGTTAAACGTTTACTCAGTTTTTGAGAGTTTTCAGGTGCATAACTATATGTATAAATCCTTCCTTCTGTAGCTAAAGTGTGGTTGGTTCATCCTCTTGGTTGAGGTGTTTTCAAGAATAATGAAAGGGTTGAACGCAGAATGTAATCGTGAAGATACAAATGAGGTTTAAGGTGAAATCAAGTGGCAAATTTGAAGAATTGTTTAGTTTCATATGTTATAGTCAGTATTTTAATTCATTTTAATTGTCAAATGTTATTAGTCTACAGTCGGCAGTCCACAGTTGACAGTCCAATAATTCATTTTCATATATAATATTCGAATTAATTAATACGTGTCATGACCCGTATACGTCTCAGACTCAATCACAACTCAAAGTATATATATTATTATAGAATCAACCTCAACCCTGTATAGAGAACTCGATCATTACTACATATAGAGTGTCTATGGTGATTCCAAATAATATATATAGATGCGTCAATATGATATGTCAAAACCTTGTATACGTGTCCTGATATTTAAAGTGCGTAAAATAAATACAGAAATTAAATGACGATAAATAAAATGCGTAAAGTAAATAACAGAAATTAAATAACGATATATAAAATTGCGGGAATTAAAATTGCGATAAAATAAATTGCGATAATTAAATTGCAATAAATAAAATGTAATATGGAATTAACAGTTAGCTAGGAACAGTTAGCTAGGATTTTGTTAGCGTGGTTTCTTAACAAAATTTCATATTGTCAATTTGTCTGTTTCTAATCAATTTTTATTGTGTCCATTATTTCTTCATTATGCCACTTGTTGGATTCTGATAAATCAAAATCCAAATATGAAATTGGATGAATATGGTTATTCTGTGGAGAACGGATTTGTATATCGTGGATGTAAGTAGGATAGTAAACGACAGTTGAATCAGCTTCGAAGAATGTACAGTGTAATTTATTATTGTGAAATCTAATTATTCTTCGGGTATTACCTACCCGTTAAAATATTTTCACAATTAACACTTTGTACGAAAGAATTTTTAATTACAATCTTTATGAAAACATATATACATATATATTTTCTTCAGATGTAATCATGGATTCATTGAGTTAATATGATATTAAACTCATTTGGTTTACCGTTAGAACTAGAATACATAATCTCTAAAACATTTAGAGATTACTTAATCTCCATGAAGAACGAAGATAATCTATGTAGAGCGATACGTAAAACGATGATTATGCTTGAGGTATAGATTGTGATGTGTGATGATGTTGTTGTTGTTGGTTCTAGTTATGTTGCTGGTGCTGCTGATGATGATACTGTTGGTGCCGGTGATGTTGCTGAAGCTGGTACATTTTGCACCATATTCTCCGAATTGATTATTCGAGCGCGAAGTTCGTTGACTTATTACTCCAGGATGATTGTCGGTTGGAACAAGCGGATGAATAAGGTTCAAAATTGTGGATAGAATATAATCTTGTCGAGTTACCCTGGAAATGAGACTGAAAATGGTGTCTCGAACAGGTTCGCCGGTAAGCGCTTCAGGTTCTTTGTCAAGAGGTGAATTCGGTTGGTGGAAGGGATTACCTTCTGCGCGTTTCCATTAATTAAGTCGACTACGAACCCATCAGATGAATTGATAATGGCTGATTGGTCGATTCATGCCGATGACGCTGTTTTCGGAGCTTAGGTGAAACTCCATGTTGGAATAGTTGTCTGAATATCTATCGGAATAGCTATCGAAATCTGAGGAACTCGAACTGGTTGTAGGATTCATCTCGTACGATCAGATGAAGGATTTTTGATAAGAAATAGATTATAGGATGTAGATTAGTACCCTGTTAATACATAATTTACATATGCATATTTAATACTAAAATCCTATAAGCTGCGGAGGAATCTAAGGAATCTGTCAGGCAAAGTCTACAGTAGCAGATACGCTAAGATATGATTTTTTGTCTATACACTATTCATGCAGTCAATGCAGTAAAACGTGTCTAGACTAAGAATGATAAGCAAGTGATTCTCTAAGAATGATAAACAGATGATTTCCGACAAAAATGATAAGCAAAACTTTTGACATGCAAACACGGTCGAAGTCCAGACTTTCTAATGCATTCTAACGACTATCATTTAGACACACTAATGCAAGACCTGGTTCACTAAGACCACCGCTCTGATACCAACTGAAAGGACCCGTCCTAATCCATCCGGACAAAGTCCATATCGATTATAAACGATTCACAACAGTTGATTACATCGCGAGGTACTTGACCTCTATATGATACATTTTACAAACATTGTATTCGTTTTGAAAAGACAATCTTTCATTTCATCGACAGTTGCCGGCAGGCATACTATTTCATAATATATGTAACTATAATTGACTTTAAATAATCTTGATGAATTCAACGACTCGAATGCAACGTCTTTTGAAATATGTCATGAATGACTCCAAGTAATGTCTCTAATATGAGCAAATGCACAGCGGAAGATTTCTTTCGTACCTGAGAATAAACATGCTTTCAAGTGTCAACCAAAAGGTTGGTGAGTTCATTAGTTTATCATAAATAATCATTTCATAATTTTAATAGACCACAAGATTTCATATTTCCATTTCTCATAAACATACGTCCCATACCTAGAGACAAAAATATCATTCATATGGATTGAACACCTGGTAACCGACTTTCACAATATACATATAAGAATATCCCCATCATTCCGGGATCCTCCATCGGACATGATATAAATTTCGAAGTACTAAAGCATCCGGTACTTTGGATGGGGCTTGTTGGGCCCGATAGATCTATCTTTAGAGTTCGCGTCAATTAGGGTGTCTGTTCCCTAATTCTTAGATTACCAGACTTAATAAAAAGGGGCATATTCGATTTCGATCATTCAACCATATAATGTAGTTTCGATTACTTGTGTCTATTTCGTAAAACAGTTATAAAAGTTGCGCATGTATTCTCAGCCCAAAAATATAAAGGTTAAAAAAAAACAAATGAAACGCACACATATAAATATTGTAAAACAGTTAATAAAGCATTTGCATGTATTCTCAGGCCAAAAATGTAAAGAGTAAAAAGGGCGAATGAAACTCACCATGATGTATTTTGTAGTAAAAATACATATAACGACATTAACAACTGAACAATGCAGGGTTGGCCTCGGATTCACGATCCTATATCATTTATATATATTAACACATATATTTATAATCGAACGGATTTAATATATCTTAAATTATATATTATATATATTCAATTTGTATGTATCTTTAAAAGTGACTAATATTTATATAGTTATATTAATATTTATATATGATTAATATTATATTTAAAAATACATCATTTGTTAAATATGAATGTTTATATAAAAACATATGTTTATTATAAGTTTAACTTTATATTCAAAATATTTATTTGTTGTAAAAATAATAATAATGATAATACTAGTAATAAAAATAATGATGATAATAATAATGATTATAATTTTTAATAATAATAATTCTTATGTTCATAATAATAATAGTAATAATAATAATAATATTGAAAATGAGAATATAAGTGTGTATACCCTTTTGAAAACTTTCCTAAAAACAATTGCGCACGACGGGGCTCGAACCCGCGACCTCTCGTTAACACAAACATCACATAACCACTCAGCTATTCACATGTTTCTTTGATTTACACCCCAAGATTAAATATATAACCCGTATGTTTCCTGTTCCATCTGCAGCCCAACAGAGTAATACGGCCCAGCTGGCTTTTTGAAATTGATCTCGGCCCAATCACCAAAATAAGAAACTCTCGGCCCGTACTCAAATCCCATAACATAACCGACCCTCAATTAGGTTTAAAGGATAACACAAATTAGGTTTCCTCTGCAGATTCCTTTCGTTCCAACAAAATTCAGAAACAAGATCAAGTTGTCGATGGTGGATCGAGGTTTACAGAGGCCTTCGATGATGCTGGGTAGCCGGATCATAAACAGATTAGCATCAATCACTCTTCTTCATCGTTATCAGGTTCATAGTATCATCATCCCTCATCAATCGATCACTTAATCAATCAATCAAATGATTCAAGTAAGTATTCGATTCATTAATTAATCTTTTAATTTCTTCATCTCTTTATATGTACTCTGTATCGTTTTAATTGAATCGAGTAGAAATAGGAATAAATGCTTTTGAATAGCGAAGAAGAAACAGGAACACAGTTGCAGCAAGTGTGAGGGTTTGAAGATAGTAGTTATTGTTTGGTCTCGAGTTTAACTTAGTAGAACAAATACGTACAGCTGTAATTTCGTGAATGTTTGGTTCGTAACAGAAAAACAGAAAAGAAGCAGGTGGGGTGTTCTGTTTATGGTGGATTCAGATGATGGCCGATGATGATCAGGGTCTGAAGGTTATAGTGGTCGTTGGTTCTTGATGGTGGTGATGTCGATAACAACACAGCAATAGCAGTATAACGGTAGTAATTAACAGAATTTATTGATATCCTTAATGATGGTGTTACAGTGGTTTTCCTTGGGCTTTATTTCTTTATGAACTGCAGTTTGGGTATATGTAATATGATTGAATACAGTCAATTTGATCATAATTTATTTGTATTGTGATTGGAAGTCGACATTTAACAACTTGGAGACAGGAACTGTTCGAACGATAAATAAAAAGTAATAGAGCATCAAGATTGATTACAAAGTCTAACTGCTTTTGTAGTCTTGTGTTTTGGTCTGAGCAGGAAACAGAAATAGCAGTAGCAGTCTGTGGTGGTGTAAGGTGGCTGTGGAAGAGGTAATTTTTGATTTCTTTAGGTGTTTCTCATGTATATAATGTATATATGTAAATTAGAGATATAGATAGATATGGATGATGGTGATTAAGGATGGTCTGATGTTTTGTTCCCATCAGACACAGGAAACGTACCATATTATTTGCAGTGTACTTGGTTATGTTGCAGGTATAATGATGGTGAAGGTCTTCGAATGGAACAAGAATATAGCAGCTTGGTGATGATGGTGGCGATTATGAGTAGCTGAAAATGGCAGCAGCAGTATCACTAGTTGATGGTGATTACCGGATTGTTTATCGTGGTGATGGAGGTGAAGGCTGCAGTTGATAGTTGTGGTATTTCATAGAAGACAGGAAATACCAATTAAAAACAACAAGTCATTCAGGTCATTTTGGGTTTTGGTTTAATGGCGGTTTAGAGGTAGTTATAGGTGTTGAGTGGCAGGTTATGATTTGAGTGTTGGGGCTGCTTGAATAGCAATTAATCTCGGTTGATTTGCAACAACAGATCGTGCAGCTAGTGGCAGTAGGTGTAGTTGCATTTTAGATGGTTTTCTTTTAGTTGCAGTAACAAACCATAATATGGTGTTCTTGGGTGAGTTTAGCCAAACCAAAATGATATTTGGGTGCAGGCTACAGTGGTGATCGTTTAGATAGTGTTGTAAATCACAAAATAGAAAGTAGACTAGATAGATAGTGGTGGTTGTGGTTTTGAGTGAATGTTCCCAGTACATCATGTATATATCTTATATTATAGAGAAATTTGATCATTGGTGTTGGAATGATAGTGTTTGGAAATGGAATATTACATAAAGGAGATGTGGATAGATAACAAAAAGGACTAGTATCTCAATTGAAATTATAGAAGAAACAAGAAGTGGATGTTGATTGGAAACAGAACACGTACAGATAAAGTTAGAAATAATTAGATGGTGATGATTAATCTACATGCTATATATATATATATATATATATATATATATATATATATATATATATATATATATATATATATATATATATATATATATATATATATATATGATTTAGAGGAATCAAATCCCAACTAACACAGTACTTTTAACAATTAATAATTATAATATAATAATTATAATATAATTTAAAATATAAACGTGCGCGAGAAGTTAGCCGTCGTCTACTATTTCATTCACGGACTGAAATTCGTACTCCATTGATAAATAAGTGGCGGACTAAAAGTCTTCGGAAAAATCCCAAATTTTAATATTAATTATCTTTATTTATTTCAGTCATTATGGTATAAAATTCGGTCATTAACTATTAAATAAAAATTACATTAATTATTCACTCCCAACCCTAAGTAAAATATAAAAAGTTTTAAAATTCAACAATTAGTTCTTAAATACATTTTTAATAATCTTAAATTTTATAGAACTATTTTCGGATCACCATTTATTTTAAAATCATATAAGTTCGCATTAAACTTCTCTAAATAATAATCGTTACAATTTTTAAATAATTATATTTGATATACTCTATATATATATATATATATATAGATTTATTTTAATAATAATTTAATTATATTGTATATTATTATTTTAAGTTATTATATATATTCATATAGTTATATTTATATTTATATGTATACATATTTATTTACAAATAATGGTTCGTGAATCATCGGGAATGGTCGAAGTTAAATGAATGCAAGAAAACAGTTCAAAAATTTTAAGACTTAATATTATAGACTTTGCTTATCGTGTCGAAATCATATAAAGATTAAGTTTAAATTTGGTCGAAAATTCCCGGGTCGTCACATATTGTTGGTATGTAGCGCAGCCTGTACTGCGGCTATGTTTGAAGCTAGAAAAGTACGGAATTCCTCTTCATCCATATTCACGGTGTGCCGAGTAGTCGGTGCCATTTCCTTCAAAATAGTCAAATGGAACAAGTTAATCATACATAATATTAAGAGTAGTTAATAGTATTTCGTAGCATAATATGAACTCATTTATAAAAGCTTTTTCTTCATATTAGCGTCTTATAAGTTTAAATTCGGGTAGTACCTACCCGTTAAGTTCATACTTAGTAGCTAATATACAATTCAACTACTACAATTCTATATGAAAAACTGATTATAATAATATTTTGCATTCAAACTATTAAAAAATATTTTACAAACTTACAATACCGCTTATTTTACATAAAGCATGAAATATAGCACACAATAACTTTGATACAAGATAGTTGTGAAGATAATTCTAGCTAGTACACAAGTCGTTCAGCAAAGGCAATAAAGACACGTAATTCATACGTCCAGAAACAAGTCATGCATTCTGGTTTTACTAGGACTACTTCCCATCCTTGGTCTTGTGGAACATAACCGTTATGGCCGTTGATAAGACAGCGTGTTGTAACGTCTTCAAAGGGACGAGGGTTATGTAATGACCAACAGTCTCGTAATAACCTAAAAACCTCATTTCTTACCCCAATTACCGACTCCGTCACTTGTGGGAACGTTTTGTTTAATAGTTGTAGCCCGATGTTCTTGTTCTCACTTTGGTGAGAAGCGAACATTACTAACCCGTAAGCATAACATGCTTCTTTATGTTGCATGTTAGCCGCTTTTTCTAAATCACGAAGTCCTATATTCGGATATACTGAGTCAAAATAATTTCTTAACCCGTTGCGTAAAATAGCATTTGGGTTCCCCGCAATATATGCGTCAAAGTAAACACATCGTAACTTATGGATTTCCCAATGTGATATCCGCCATCTTTCGAACAAAAGCCTTTTATAAACCAAGGCATTCTTGGAACGTTCTTCGAATGTCTTACAAACTGATCTCGCCTTAAATAGTTGTGCCGAGGAATTCTGACCGACTCTAGACAAGATTTCATCAATCATGTCTCCGGGTAGGTCTCTTAAAATATTGGGTTGTCTATCCATTTTGTGTTTTTATACTGTAAAATAGACAAGAGTTAGATTCATAAAAAAAATACTTATTAATACAAGCAATTTTTACATATATCATAAAGCATAAGCACACTATATTACATATATTACACCACACGAATACAACTATCTTATTCCGACTCGCTCATTTCTTCTTGTTCGGTTTTGGTTCGTTTTGCCAAGTTTCTAGGGATATATGATGTTCCCCTAATACGAGCCGTCGTTGTCCACATTGGTTTAGAAAAACCTGGTGGTTTAGAGGTTCCCGGGTCATTGTTACAACTTAAGGACTTCGGGGGTTGACGATACATATAAAGTTCATCGGGGTTGGAATTAGATTTCTCTATTTTTATGCCCTTTCCCTTATTATTTTCTTTTGCCTTTTTAAATTCAGTTGGGGTAATTTCTATAACATCATCGGAATTCTCGTCGGAATCCGATTCATCGGAGAATTGGTAATCCTCCCAATATTTTGCTTCCTTGGCGGAAACACCATTGACCATAATTAACCTTGGTCGGTTGGTTGAGGATTCTCTTTTACTTAACCGTTTTATTATTTCCCCCACCGGTTCTATTTCTTCTTCCGGTTCCGATTCTTCTTCCGGTTCCGATTCTTCTTTCGGTTCCGACTCTTCTTCCGGTTCCTCTTCGAGAACTTGTGAATCAGTCCACGAATCATTCCAATTTACATTTGACTCTTCATTATTATTAGGTGAGTTAATGGGACTTGTTCTAGAGGTAGACATCTTTCACATAATATCAAACACGTTAAGAGATTAATATATCACATAATATTCATATGTTAAAAATATATAGTTTCCAACAAAAATGTTAAGCAATCATTTTTAAAGAAAACACGGTCGAAGTCCAGACTCACTAATGCATCCTAACAAACTCGATAAGACACACTAATGCAAATTTTCTGGTTCTCTAAGACCAACGCTCGGATACCAACTGAAATGTCCCGTTCTTATTGATTAAAAACGTTCCATATTAATTGATTTCGTTGCGAGGTTTTGACCTCTATATGAGACGTTTTTCAAAGATTGCATTCATTTTCAAAACAAACCATAACCTTTATTTCATAAATAAAGGTTTAAAAAGCTTTACGTAGATTATCAAATAATGATAATCTAAAATATCCTGTTTACACACGACCATTACATAATGGTTTACAATACAAATATGTTACATCGAAATCAGTTTCTTGAATGCAGTTTTTACACAATATCATACAAACATGGACTCCAAATCTTGTCCTTATTTTAGTATGCAACAGCGGAAGCTCTTAGTATTCACCTGAGAATAAACATGCTTTAAACGTCAACAAAAATGTTGGTGAGTTATAGGTTTAACCTATATATATCAAATCGTAACAATAGACCACAAGATTTCATATTTCAATACACATCCCATACATAGAGATAAAAATTATTCATATGGTGAACACCTGGTAACCGACATTAACAAGATGCATATATAAGAATATCCCCATCATTCCGGGACACCCTTCGGATATGATATAAATTTCGAAGTACTAAAGCATCCGGTACTTTGGATGGGGTTTGTTAGGCCCAATAGATCTATCTTTAGGATTCGCGTCAATTAGGGTGTCTGTTCCCTAATTCTTAGATTACCAGACTTAATAAAAAGGGGCATATTCGATTTCGATAATTCAACCATAGAATGTAGTTTCACGTACTTGTGTCTATTTTGTAAATCATTTATAAAACCTGCATGTATTCTCATCCCAAAAATATTAGATTTTAAAAGTGGGACTATAACTCACTTTCACAGATTTTTAATTCGTCGAGAAGTAAGACTTGGCCACTGTTGATTCACGAACCTATAACAATATATACATATATATTAAAGTATGTTCAAAATATATTTACAACACTTTTAATATATTTTGATGTTTTAAGTTTATTAAGTCAGCTGTCCTCGTTAGTAACCTACAACTAGTTGTCCACAGTTAGATGTACAGAAATAAATCGATAAATATTATCTTGAATCAATCCACGACCCAGTGTATACGTATCTCAGTATTGATCACAACTCAAACTATATATATTTTGGAATCAACCTCAACCCTGTATAGCTAACTCCAACATTCACATATAGAGTGTCTATGGTTGTTCCGAAATATATATAGATGTGTCGAAATCATAGGTCGAAACATTGTATACGTGTCTATGGTATCTCAAGATTACATAATATACAATACAAGTTGTTTAAGTTATGGTTGGAATAGATTTGTTACCAATTTTCACGTAGCTAAAATGAGAAAAATTATCCAATCTTGTTTTACCCATAACTTCTTCATTTTAAATCCGTTTTGAGTGAATCAAATTGCTATGGTTTCATATTGAACTCTATTTTATGAATGTAAACAGAAAAAGTATAGGTTTATAGTCGGAAAAATAAGTTACAAGTCGTTTTTGTAAATGTAGTCATTTCAGTCGAAAGAACGACGTCTAGATGACCATTTTAGAAAACATACTTCCACTTTGAGTTTAACCATACTTTTTGGATATAGTTTCATGTTCATAATAAAAATCATTTTCTCAGAATAATAACTTTTAAATCAAAGTTTATCATAGTTTTTAATTAACTAACCCAAAACAGCCCGCGGTGTTACTACGACGGCGTAAATCCGGTTTTACGGTGTTTTTCGTGTTTTCAGGTTTTAAATCATTAAGTTATCATATCATATAGATATAGAACAAGTGTTTAGTTAATTTTAAAAGTCAAGTTAGAAGGATTAACTTTTGTTTGCGAACAAGTTTAGAATTAACTAAACTATGTTCTAGTGATTACGAGTTTAAACCTTCGAATAAGATAGTTTTATATATATGAATCGAATGATGTTATGAACATCATTACTACCTCAAGTTTAGTAGGTAAACCTACTGGAAGTGACAAGAAATGATCTAGCTTCAAAGGATCTTGGATGGCTTGAAAGTTCTTGAAGTAGGATCATGACACAAAAACAAGTTCAAGTAAGATTTTTACTCGAATTAAGATAGTTTATAGTTATAGAAATTGAATCAAAGTTTGAATATGAATATTACCTTGAATAAGAAAGATAACCTACTGTATATAACAAAGGTTTCTTGATCTTAGATGATTACTTGGAATGGATTAGAAAGCTTGGAAGTAAATTAGTAAACTTGAAGGGATTTTTGAAATGTTCTTGAAGTGTTCTTCCTATGATGATTATAGCTTGATTCTTGAAGTGATTTTTGATGAAGATGATGATTAACTACTGGAAAAATACGTTCATAATAGTGTGTGTGTGTTGAGAGAGAATTAGAAAGAGAATTGAAAGTGAAATGGAGTGAATGATGAGTGGTAATTGGTGAGTGGTGAGTGGGGTTAAAAGGAGTTCTAGTTAGTTGACTAGCTCATGGTAGAAGTTAAAATTGATTAGTCATACATGACATAATCAAGAGTGGAATCCCATGCTAGTTCCTATTGGTATATACTCATAGTAAGTACGTTTTGAAGCTGTGTATAATACGGGTAAGAATACGACTAGAATTCTTGATGAAAGAAAAGAATGGAAAAGTAACTGTAACCATTTTCGTTAAGTATGAGTGTTTTGATATATGTCTTGAAGTCTTCCAAAAGTATTTTAATACATCTAAATACACTACATGTATATACATTTTAACTGAGTCGTTAAGTCATCGTTAGTCGTTACATGTAAGTGTTGTTTTGAAACCTTTAAGTTAATGATCTCAATTAATGTTGTTAACCCATTGTTTATTATATCTAATGAGATGTTAAATTATTATATTATCATGATATTATGATATATTAATATATCTTAATATGATATATATACATTTAAATGTCGTTACAACGATAATCGTTACATATATGTCTCGTTTCGAAATCCTTAAGTTAGTAGTCTTGTTTATATGTATATAACTCATTGTTAATATACTTATGGAGATACTTACTTATCATAATCTCATGTTAACCATATGTATATCCATATATATATCGTCATGTCATTTTTACAAGTTTTAACGTTCGTGAATCGCCGGTCAACTTGGGTGGTCAATTGTCTATATGAAACATATTTCAATTAATCAAGTCTTAACAAGTTTGATTGCTTAACATGTTGGAAACATTTAATCATGTAAATATCAATCTCAATTAATATATATAAACATGGAAAAGTTCGGGTCACTACATTATACATGTAATCTAACATATATTATGTAATCTTGATAGACCATAGACACGTATACAATGTTTTGACATATCATATCGACGTCATCTATATATATTAATTAGAATAACCGTAAGTCACTCTATATGCGGTAATGCTCGAGTTAGCATATAGAGGGTCGAGGTTGATTCTAAAATAATATATATACTTTGAGTTGTGATCGAGTCTGAGACACGTATACAATGGGTCATGGATTGATTCGAGATAATATATTGATTTAATTATGTACTACTAACTATGGACTACTAATTGTGGACTACTAACGTTGGACTGCTAACTTAACAATTTAAATCGTTAAAATGTAATAATATATGATATGAATATATTTCTATCATACTTTGATATATGTATATATTTGTTATAGGTTCGTGAATCAACCCGTGACCAAGTCTTATTTTCCGACGAAGTGAAAATACGTGAAAGTGAGTTATAGTCCCACTTTTAAAATCTAATATTTTTGGGATGAGAATACATGCAGTTTTATAAATGTTTTATAAAATAGACACAAGTATGCGAAACTACATTCTATGGTTGAATTATTATTACCGAATATCACCCTTTTTAGTCTGGTAATCTAAGAATTAGGGAACAGAAACCCTAATTGACGCAAATCCTAAAGATAGATCTATCGGGCCTAACAAACCCCATTCGGGTTACGGATGCTTTAATACTTCGATTTTATCATGTCCGATGAAAGCCCGGAATGATGGGGATATTCTAGATGCATTTTGTTAATGTCGGTTACCAGGTGTTCACCATATGAATGATTTTTATCTCTATGTAGTTTTTGCGAAATGCCTGACATGAGATGGATGTTTATGAAAAATGAAATCCTGTGGTATAGGTTAAACCTATAACTCACCAATATATTTGTTGACGTTTAAAGCATGTTTATTCTCAGGTGATTATTAAGATCTTCCGCTATTGCATGCTAATTAAAGACAAGAATTGAAGTCATCATGCTTGTATGATATTGTTTAAAAACTGCATTCGGAAAATAAATTGTTGTAAAATATTATTGTAAACCATTATGTATTGGTCATGTGTAAAAGTTGAAGTTTAGATTTTCATTACTTGATAATCTACGTTATGTCTATTAAGCCTTTATTGATAGAATAAAGGTTATGGTTTGTTTAAAAATAAAAAAAACGAATGCAGTCTTTGAAAAACGTCTCATATAGAGGTCAAAACCTCGCAACGAAATCAATTATTATGAATCGTTTATAATCAATATGAACGGGACATTTCAGATGGTCGAGTAAGCTGCTGTCCCAAAATAATCAAACCGAAAACATGCTATAACAAGTGTTTCTATGCATACAATCAACAATCCATCAACATACAAGTACTATACAATCATAATTACATATAAAAACAGAAAAATTAAAGAAAAATTAAAAATTTAGGGTTAGGATTTATACCCCAATCAAGAATTGATTGATATGAGCGTGTAGAGATCGAAGAGATGAACGCGATGATGATTAAAGCTTCTTGATCCAAGTAATATTTTGAATGATGATGATGATGATGATGATATTGGTGGTGCTAGCTGACGGCTAGGGGAGAGCAAGGAGAGGAGAAAATACAAAAAAAAAATTAGAATGTGAAATGAGGAGTGAAAATTAGGTTTTGTCCCATAAAACCACAAGTTTGGAAAAATGGCACAATACCCCCCTCCATGAGGGTTTCATCCAAACCCAAGGGTGGGATGGGTCCCACTTGGCCCACTTTTGATAAATGGTATATTACTTGTTGTAACAACCCTGCTTTTTTCGTTACTTCCGTTAGTTTATTTAACGGCGATTATTTAACTTTTGTGCGTTTATGTGTAATAAATGCGTACTTGATCTTTGGAGGGTTATAATAATTAATATGGGTTAATATTAATTCAAATAAATATTTCGGATAATGAAATACGATAAAAACGATACGATTTTGATAACTGCTTTTTGAGCAACCAAACGCTCGGGTTTATTTTAATAATTAATTTTATTAATTATTAACTTTTAAAAATAATTAATTTATTAGGTTTTTAATAAATTAACGTTTGGTTGCGTTTAACGATCGGTTTAGCGTTCTGGGCCTTCGGTACGACTAAACGACACTTGAAACAGACCACGAGTACAAGGAATTGGACAACACGAGCCCGGGAGTACCCCCATTGGCCATATTCGGCCAAACCACCCCACTCCCCTCCCTTTTATGCTTAATTTTGATTACTTGAGGGACTTAAGTGTTAATTAGGGAATTAGGGCTAAATATATAAGGCTTGTGTAAACCTAAACTGTGTAATCTTTCCCCATTATTTTTTTTGGTCGATCCCTCCTCCTCCCCTCTCTGCTGCCGTCGCCCAACTCACACACACACACACACACACACACACACACTTAAACTCAAATTTTTGATAAACCTCAAGAACAAACGTTGCAATTCTCGATCTCCTCTACGCGTTGGTATAAACGATTTGTTGATCTAAGGTATATTTAGCTAAACCCTAATCCTAAAAATCTGATTTTTATTAGAGTTTCATAGTTATGTTGTCAATTGCTCAAGTCTATACGCGTACGTGTTAATTGTAATCGTTATATTGATTGTTTGATGCGCTAGGGTTTAAAAATGAATTTGTTTTTGCATGATCAGAAAAATTAATTTTTTCAAATATTAATTATAATGTTATATTCAGATTCCTTGCGAAAAACTATTGAGTTTAGGCTTTGGATTCGCTTGATTTCGTTTCCGGATGATCAAGTTATGCTTAATTGAAAATTTACGTTGTGTTTTCGTGATTGATCAGAAATATGGAATTGATAGACCCCGACTTGGCATGTGAGACTTATACCAATAGAAAGATAATTTAAAAACACTCAATTTAGACTAGGATATCATGTCATTTGCTTATGTATAACCCAAGATATGCTTGAATTAGTGTAAAAGTAGTTTTATACAGCACTTGCAGGAAAATAACCTTGTATGATAAAATGTGTTAACTTCTGTGATTAAATCTTTAATATTTGAAATCTACACAAAAATTACTTCATCTTTCATGTAGATATCATAGGCTAATTGTATATAGATCTTTGGATAATCGCGTGCGAATGTGACTAACTAAACTAGAATCGAATCTGTAAATTGCTCTCTGTTTTATAATCTGTGGATTGTGTTTATTGATTGAGCATGTAAGCTTCTGGAATATGAATTTTAACATGATATGTGACTTATTGTTAGTTTATGTCAATCTCTGAGAACTTATGCATTGGGCACAATAGAGCCGTACTTTGTGTGGATTCTGATTTGAGCTGAAAAACTGAAAATTCAAATTGCATGAATAAAATGTCCAAATTGGCTAAACAAAAGTTGCTAGATTTTTTATATGTGTTACTTTGACTTGTCCTTGAACTATGGACACTGGTATTGTATCCATTTCATGTCCCTAACTCCGGTTATAGCCAAAACAAAATCAGTGCACGGTCAGAAACTGACTGGGCAAACCCCAAATGTACCCCTTCTGATTCCTGACTTTTAATTATCGTATAAGTCCCTGGCCAGACTTTTTGGAATTGATTTTAAGTATATTTATGATCTGGAGTTTTCCATGTTTACGTGAATTTTGTACTATGAGATATTGTGCTAAGTAAGCTACGTGTTCATGAACTTTGTGCACAACGATAAACTGAAATTGTGAAAATGATTATTCATGACCTGAAACGTATTGTGTCATAACCCGTCCTTAACCGTAAGAACGTGTTAGATAAGGTATGATTTCATTGCGAGGTATTGACCTCTATATGCGACATTTTTAAAAGAAAAACTGCATATATTATACATTACAAACCATGATTCTTATTTTTGATACAAGCTTTGGACAAAATAAAGATGATTATCGTTTAGCGATAATCTTCGACTTACAAACTTTACAAATGATGATAACAACACGATTTCTAGCATATTTTACAACACAAGTTCTTGGATATGCAGTCTTATTTTTGACACAAATATGCGTACGCAAGATCCTGCTCAAATTCAACATAATGCAGCGGAAACTTCTAATTATCACCTGAGAATAAACATGTTTAAAACGTCAACATAAAGTTGGTGAGATATAGGTTTAGTGCCGGCAGCAATATATATATAGACCACAAGATTTCATATATAAACAGTTTAATAAAAATATTCTAAGTGGTTGAGCACTTGGTAACCATACTTAACATTTAATCACGTCGCATATTCCCTTTATTATGAAATCTTACTACACCGTACCAAGTGTAGTCACGAAACGAAGTACTGTGCAACCGTTGAATACTGGTCGTCCAGTCCGGTTGGGGTTGTCAGGCCCGATAGATCTATCAACAGGATTCGCGTTTACAATACCGCTGTAAATATTAGTTACCAAGCTACAGGGAAGTATGCCAGTGGTACAACTCAACGTAGAATATATTTTTCAGTTACTTGTGTCCATAACGTAAAACATAAAATACATGTATTCTCATCCCGAAATATTTAGAGTTTAAAAGTGGGACTATATACTCACTTTCGTCTTGAAGATATATATATTTTGACTTGGTCTCCCGGTTGATATCACGAACCTATCCATATATAGTTTATCAATATATTTCTATTTTAAACAATCGTCACATATATATACTTTTTATACTTTTAATACTTTTTATAATTCCTTAGTCCGTAGTTAGCAGTTCGTTGTTAGTAATTCAATTTTAATGGTTCATATTTAGATGTTTAATAAACCCCCAACGAAATAAATAAAACCCCCAACGTATATGTATTGGTCGAGATTAATCTTGACCCACGGTACCGGTGTTGTCAAATGACGTGTTGCGTACATAAAGTACCGGTGTTGTCAAATGACGTGTTGCGTACAAACATGGGATCTTATGATTAATCTTCTCGTGTTGTTTACGGGTGATCCTGAACCATATAAAATTGAATTATGAGTACATATATATAAAATATCATGTTATCTTAAAAAGATGTGATTTATTTTAATTTTCTCCAATTAATCCCGAAGTTAAACTAGTCTTGGATAGCCAATTTTGTTTCGGTCATAGTTTCTTCGTTACAACTCCGTTTTCGTTGATTCAACTTGCCATCTCCTTGGATCGAGTTCCTCTTTAAGACTATGAACTGTAAATACCTTAGTTTGTATTTGAAATCACAGGTCATAGGTCAAACTTTAGTGAAACTTATGAAGTTAATCCTTTTCCATCATGTAAACAACCTTAAATGATTATTTTTCTAAAAATACTTATACTTTGAGTTAAATCATGAAATTTTTATGTGTTATCATATTCATAGTAAAAATCATTTTTCCAGAAAATAAACCTCCAATTCAAAGTTTAAAATGGTTTTTAATTATCCAACCCAAAACAGCCCCCGGTTGCACTCCGACGTCGTAAAAACAGTTTTTAAGGTGTTCTTTGAAAAACCAAGTTATACCTTGTTAAATTAGCATATTTTTAAGTTATATTACAGGTCTTGAAGTATTTTAAAAGTTAAGTTATAAGAATCTATTTAGTTTGCAAACAAGTTTGAAAACATTCAAACTATGTTCTTGTTGTTAAAATTTTATACCACAAAATAAGATAGCTATATATATATGAATCGAATATGGTTATGAACATAGTTACTACCTCAAGTTCCTTGGACAAGGTTGCTGTAAAAGAGGAGTAAAAAGCTAGAACCAAAAGGGTGATGGAATTGAATGAAAGATTGGAAGTAAGTTTGTGTTCTTGGAAGGATTTCTTGAAGTGTTTTTGTAAGGTTTTCTTATGAGGTTTAAGTGTTGTTTTTGAAGCTAAATGATGGGGAAAATGCTTAGAGATGATCAAGTATGAAGTTAAGAGTATTTTGAGAGAGAAATGGAAGTGTAGGTATGAGAAAATGGGGTGAAGAAATGGTGTGCATGCATAAAAACGTTTTTAGGTTATAAAGGAAAAAAAAATACCTAACTTTGTTTTCTTGCTAAATAATTCATGCTACTTGACAAATGGTTGGTTCCACATGTTTCTTAATCATTTAAGGCTGCTAAGGAGCAGATTTTTATTGGTATATACCAATAGTAAATACATCTAGAAGCTGCGTATGATACGGGTACATATACCCTAGGTATACGTATAGAAATCTTTGAGAAAACGGAACGAGGATTCAAATATAGCTATCTTTTGTAAATATACTTATATTGTTTTATGTATTTAAGTCTTTAAAAGTGATTAAATACATTACTTATACGATATATGTATAAACATTATAGGTCATAAGTATTTAAGTCAAATAACGTTACGTATGGTTATCGTTTTGAAAACTTAAGTTAGTAGTTTCAAAATATACTTATAACTTATTGTTATTAATACAAAATGAGATATTAAAACATTCTTAGATCATGTTAAATATATATATATACATATATATACACAAACGTATAATTATCATATATTGTATAGTTCGTGATATCATCGGTCAAACTAGACGGTCAAACGTTGTGTAAAACTCTTTTCGAAAACATAAGTCTCAACAATTTGGATTGCTTATCATGTTGGTAAGGTTTAATTTATATAAATATTAATCTTATAAGTATAGAACGATCAAAAAAGTGCGGGTCATTACAGTACCTACCCGTTAAATAAATTTCGTCCCGAAATTTTAAAATTGTACCTATTTTGCGTCATCGGAAAACAAGTGTGGATATTTTTGTTTCATTTGATCCTCTCGTTCCCAAGTAAACTCGGGACCCCTTCGAGCATTCCAACGAACCTTAACGATCGGTATGTTGCTCTGCTTGAGCCGTTTAACTTCACGATCCATGATTTCGATTGGTTCTTCGATGAATTGTAGTTTCTCGTCGACATGGATTTCTTCAAGAGGAATGGTGAGGTCTTCCTTTGCAAGACACTTCTTAAGGTTTGAGACGTGAAAGGTATTATGTACTCCGGTGAGTTGTTGTGGTAACTCGAGTCGATAAGCTACCGGTCCAATGCGTTCGATAATCTTGAACGGGCCTACATATCTTGGGTTCAGTTTACCCCTTTTTCCGAAGCGTATTACACCTTTCCACGGTGACACCTTTAACATAACCATGTCACCGATCTGAAACTCTAATGGTTTCCTTCGAACATCGGCGTAGCTCTTTTGGCGACTACGGGCTGTTTTCAATCTCTCCTTGATTTGTACTATCTTCTCAGTCGTTTCGTGTATGATCTCGGGACCAGTTAATTGTCGATCTCCTACTTCATTCCAACAAATAGGAGATCTACACTTCCTTCCGTACAATGCTTCGAATGGCGCAGCTTTAATGCTCGCATGATAACTATTATTATACGAGAATTCTGCTAATGGTAGATATTTATCCCATCCGTTTCCAAAATCGATCACACATGCCCTGAGCATGTCTTCAAGAGTCTGAATCGTTCTTTCACTCTGCCCGTCGGTTTGCGGATGATACGCGGTACTCATATCCAAACGAGTTCCTAGGGCCTCCTGTAGTGATTGCCAGAACTTTGATGTAAATCTACTATCACGATCGGATATAATGGAAATAGGTATTCCATGCCTTGAAACAACTTCCTTTATATACAATCGTAATAGTTTCTCCATTCTATCTGTTTTCTTTATAGGCAAGAAGTGTGCAGACTTGGTGAGACGATCAACAATCACCCAAATGGTGTCGTATCCCCAGGCAGTCTTTGGTAACTTCGTGATGAAATCCATGGTAATACCATCCCATTTCCATTCTGGGATTTCTGGTTGTTGAAGTAACCCTGACGGCTTCTGGTGTTCAGCTTTGACTTTGGAACAAGTTAAACATTCCCCAACATATGTTGCAACGTCTGTCTTTAAATTAGGCCACCAATAATGTGTCTTAAGATCTTGGTACATCTTTCCAACTCCAGGATGTATCGAGTATCTTGTCTTATGTGCCTCATTTAATATCAACTTCCTTAATCCACCCAACTTCGGTACCCAAATACGATTTGCAAAATATCGAATTCCATCTTCCCGCATAACGAGTTGCTTCTCATACTTCTTCATTATTTCATTTCCTATATTTTCTTTAGTAAGTGCTTCTCGTTGAACTTCTTTGATTTGTGAGTTGAGATTCATGCGAATTTTTATGTTCATCGCTCGTACTCGAATTGGTTCTCGTTCCTTTCTGCTTAGAGCGTCGGCCACCACGTTCGCTTTCCCGGGATGATAACGAATTTCACAATCATAGTCGTTTATTAACTCGACCCACCTACGTTGTCTCATGTTCAGCTGTTTCTGATCAAAAATATGTTGAAGGCTTTTATGATCAGTAAACACAGTGCATTTAACCCCATACAAGTAGTGTCTCCATATCTTCAATGCAAACACGACTGCTCCCAGTTCTAGATCATGCGTCGTATAATTCCGCTCGTGAATCTTCAATTGTCGGGATGCGTATGCAATAACTTTCTTTCGTTGCATAAGAACGCAACCAAAACCTTGTCGCGAAGCGTCACAATATATTTCAAAATCATCGTTCCCTTCTGGTAACGATAAAATAGGCGCCGTAGTCAACTTCTTTTTCAGTAATTGAAATGCACTCTCCTGCTCAGAAGTCCATTCATATTTCTTCCCTTTTTGCGTTAACGCTGTCAACGGCTTAGCTATTCGGGAAAAATCTTGAATAAACCTTCTATAATAACCGGCTAAACCCAAAAATTGGCGTATCTGCATTGGTGTCTTAGGAGTCTCCCATTTTTTAATGGCTTCAATTTTTGCTGGATCAACCTGAATTCCTTTGCTACTAACAACGTGGCCAAGAAATTGCACTTCTTTCAACCAGAAAGCACATTTAGAAAATTTAGCATATAGCTGTTCTTTTCTCAACAACTCTAATATCAACCTTAAATGCTGCTCATGCTCTTGCTCACTCTTGGAATAGATAAGAATATCATCAATGAAAACGATAACAAACTTATCTAAATATGGACTACAAACTCGATTCATGAGGTCCATGAATAAAGCTGGCGCATTTGTCAACCCAAACGGCATGACCAAAAATTCGTAATGACCATAACGTGTCCGAAAAGCAGTTTTCGGAATGTCCTATTCTTTGACACGTAATTGATGATAGCCCGACCTTAAGTCAATTTTTGAGTACACACATGATCCTTGGAGTTGATCAAATAAGTCGTCAATTCTCGGTAGTGGATACCGATTCTTGATAGTTAACTTATTTAATTCACGATAATCTATACACATCCTAAAAGATCCATCTTTCTTTTTAACAAATAGAATCGGAGCTCCCCACGGTGAAGTACTTGGTCGTATGAATCCATGATCCAGTAATTCTTTTAACTGACTCTGAAGTTCTTTTAACTCGGACGGTGCAAGTCTATATGGAGCACGAGCCACTGGTGCAGCTCCTGGTACTAAATCTATTTGAAATTCTACAGATCTAAATGGAGGTAATCCCGGCAACTTTTCCGGAAAGACTTCAGGAAAATCTCTTGCCACAGGCACGTCATTGATGCTCTTCACTTTTTCCTTTGTTTCGACTTTATTAACATGTGCTAAGATAGCATAGCACCCTTTCTTCAAGCACTTTTGAGCTTTCAAATAACTAATGAGTTTTAGCTTTGAGTTACCCTTCTCTCCATAAATCATTACTGGCGTTTTA
The DNA here is from genome assembly GCF_046630445.1 of Rutidosis leptorrhynchoides. Classification (NCBI taxonomy): domain Eukaryota; kingdom Viridiplantae; phylum Streptophyta; class Magnoliopsida; order Asterales; family Asteraceae; genus Rutidosis; species Rutidosis leptorrhynchoides. Next base: position 31,662,633 of record NC_092333.1, read on the forward strand.
TCCTTACGAGGAATGCGAATTGCCTTCTTGGCGCACACAACTTCAGCTCCTATTTTGGACATCCAGTCCATGCCGACTATTACATCAAAACTTCCTAATTCTACGGGTATCAAGTCAATTTTAAACGTTTCTCCGGCTAAATTTATTTTACAATCACGGCAAATTTTATCGGCTTTAATTAGTTTACCATTAGCTAACTCAATCATGTACTTAGCATCGAGAGGTAATGATGAACAATTCAATTTAGCGTGAAAGTCTCTACACACGTAACTTCTATCAGCACCAGTATCAAATATAATAGATGCGGATAAGTTATTAATGGTAAACGTACCCGTAACAAGCTCCGGGTCTTCACATGCCTCTTTAGCATTAATAACAAATGCTCTTCCACGTGCAGGTCCGATATTCTTCTCTGGATTCGGGCACTGGCTCTTATAGTTACCTTGTTTTCCACACCCAAAACAAGTAATGGTAGCCAAAGCAGTTCTATTTGCATTGGTGGCAGGAGTCTTGGTACCATTTGTATTTGTAACGAGAGCCCTACAATCTTCAGCAAGATGACCCTTTCGATTACATTTGTTGCATACCACATTACAGTAACCAGAGTGATGTTTGTGGCATCGGTTGCATAAAGGATTTTGTCCTTTATAACCAAAGCTTAAACCACTACCCGTACCTTGCGTGTTTTCTTGTTTCTTAAAAGATTGTTGTTGGTTACCTCGATCATAATTTCCATTCCACTTTCTTTTGTTACCTGATACCTTCACATCAGTATTGGATACTTTCTTATCCATGATGACCTGATCCATTAGCTCGTTTGCCATGGTTATAGCTTCATGAATTGTCTTAGGTTTCGATGCTGTAACATTTGCCTTGACCTTTTTGGGCAAACCATCTTTGTACATTTCAATCTTCCGTTCTTCGGTTGGAACCAATTCAGGACATAGCAAAACTAATTCCATGAATCGCTGATTGTAGTTGGTGATTTCAGTACCAATAACCTTCAGACTTCGTAACTCATCTTCCAACTTCCTAACCTCGTTCCTTGGACAATATTCATTGATTAACATTGTTTTGAATTCTTCCCACGGAGTATCATAAGCTACATCTCCTCCTACAGCCTTCACATAATTTTTCCACCACGTGAGTGCACTATCTTGTAAAGTGCACGATGCGTATTTGGTCATGTCCTTTTCAACACAACCACTGATTTTGAACACAGTTTCCATCTTTTCTATCCACCGGGTTAAACCGATCGGTCCTTCTGTTCCACTGAATGATGAGGGCTTGCAAGCTTGAAAAGTTTTGTAAGTGCACCCCACACGAGGATTTGGGTTAACTGCAGCACCTCTTGCAGCCTCGACCCATAACATTCTGTCGTTCACTCGCTGATTGATGAGTTCCTGGATTTCTTGTTCCGTCATTCGGTTCAATCGCGCCATATTCTTCTATAAGAATGAAAAGAAAATAATTATTCACATGGAATATTATAGATGTAGTGTATATTTACAGTACATTATAGCTTATTAATAATATGAACCAGGTATTATTATAAAAGCCTTTTCTTCTTATTAGCGTTTTATAATTATATCTAGGGTATTACCTACCCGTTAATGTCCATACTTAATAGCTTAGTACAGAATCAATTACTACCATCTAAATAATACTTAACCATGGAAAATTATTGCATTTCACACTTCACTATTTTACATATGCTTATCTTACATCGAACATTAAGCAAACCACACTAATAATATTATACAAAACATTATATGATCCCATGGTTTAATACGGCAGCGTATCGTTTGGTCTATTTTCTAGGACGTTTAGGTTCAAAGAATCGCTTAACGCTTATCCTGGCTGTCTGCCTATATTTTGGCTGTGGGACTGAAGAACTGGATGCCGGAATAGAACGAATAGGAATAGCGGGAATAGGGGTGGTAGTGTCTAGTGGAGTTGGTGCCACATCATCCTTACTAAACTCGGGATTTGAATTTTCTAATTCATTAGCCTTTCGTTTCTTTCCTAGTTCGAACTCGTCTTTTGTAATTTCCTGTATTTCTTCCTCGGGTTCACTTTCCTCCTCGGGTTCACTTTCCTCCTCGGGTTCACTTTCCGGGTTCTCTATAGTCGGTTCATCCGGAATTTGTGAGTCTTCCCCAAAGATATTATTTTCGTCATCGGATAGGTTAATGACTGGAACACCATCTGAAGATTCTGGTTCGGAGTCGCTGAATGTGATAACAAGTTTTGAGCCCGACATCTATCACACAACAACTAACCCATTAGTACTACATAATATTTACATATAAATTTTAACCAACAATGATAAGCAATGGTTTTTAAATCAGACCCGGTCAAAGTCCAGACTTACTAATGTATCCTAACGACTTCTCGGTTAGACACACTAATGTAAACCTGGTTCGCTAAGACCACCGCTCTGATACCACATGTCATAACCCGTCCTTAACCGTAAGAACGTGTTAGATAACGTATGATTTCATTGCGAGGTATTGACCTCTATATGCGACATTTTTAAAAGAAAAACTGCATATATTATACATTACAAACCATGATTCTTATTTTTGATACAAGCTTTGGACAAAATAAAGATGATTATCGTTTAGCGATAATCTTCGATTTACAAACTTTACAAATGATGATAACAACAGGATTTCTAGCATATTTTACAACACAAGTTCTTGGATATGCAGTCTTATTTTTGACACAAATATGCGTACGCAAGATCCTGCTCAAATTCAACATAATGCAGCGGAAACTTCTAATTATCACCTGAGAATAAACATGTTTAAAACGTCAACATAAAGTTGGTGAGATATAGGTTTAGTGCCGGCAGCAATATATATATAGACCACAAGATTTCATATATAAACAGTTTAATAAAAATATTCTAAGTGGTTGAGCACTTGGTAACCATACTTAACATTTAATCACGTCGCATATTCCCTTTATTATGAAATCTTACTACACCGTACCAAGTGTAGTCACGAAACGAAGTACTGTGCAATCGTTGAATACTGGTCGTCCAGTCCGGTTGGGGTTGTCAGGCCCGATAGATCTATCAACAGGATTCGCGTTTACAATACCGCTGTAAATATTAGTTACCAAGCTACAGGGAAGTATGCCAGTGGTACAACTCAACGTAGAATATATTTTTCAGTTACTTGTGTCCATAACGTAAAACATAAAATACATGTATTCTCATCCCGAAATATTTAGAGTTTAAAAGTGGGACTATATACTCACTTTCGTCTTGAAGATATATATATATTTTGACTTGGTCTCCCGGTTGATATCACGAACCTATCCATATATAGTTTATCAATATATTTCTATTTTAAACAATCGTCACATATATATACTTTTTATACTTTTAATACTTTTTATAATTCCTTAGTCCGTAGTTAGCAGTTCGTTGTTAGTAATTCAATTTTAATGGTTCATATTTAGATGTTTAATAAACCCCCAACGAAATAAATAAAACCCCCAACGTATATGTATTGGTCGAGATTAATCTTGACCCACGGTACCGGTGTTGTCAAATGACGTGTTGCGTACATAAAGTACCGGTGTTGTCAAATGACGTGTTGCGTACAAACATGGGATCTTATGATTAATCTTCTTGTGTTGTTTACGGGTGATCCTGAACCATATAAAATTGAATTATGAGTACATATATATAAAATATCATGTTATCTTAAAAAGATGTGATTTATTTTAATTTTCTCCAATTAATCCCGAAGTTAAACTAGTCTTGGATAGCCAATTTTGTTTCGGTCATAGTTTCTTCGTTACAACTCCGTTTTCGTTGATTCAACTTGCCATCTCCTTGGATCGAGTTCCTCTTTAAGACTATGAACTGTAAATACCTTAGTTTGTATTCGAAATCACAGGTCATAGGTCAAACTTTAGTGAAACTTATGAAGTTAATCCTTTTCCATCATGTAAACAACCTTAAATGATTATTTTTCTAAAAATACTTATACTTTGAGTTAAATCATGAAATTTTTATGTGTTATCATATTCATAGTAAAAATCATTTTTCCAGAAAATAAACCTCCAATTCAAAGTTTAAAATGGTTTTTAATTATCCAACCCAAAACAGCCCCCGGTTGCACTCCGACGTCGTAAAAACAGTTTTTAAGGTGTTCTTTGAAAAACCAAGTTATACCTTGTTAAATTAGCATATTTTTAAGTTATATTACAGGTCTTGAAGTATTTTAAAAGTTAAGTTATAAGAATCTATTTAGTTTGCAAACAAGTTTGAAAACATTCAAACTATGTTCTTGTTGTTAAAATTTTATACCACAAAATAAGATAGCTATATATATATGAATCGAATAAGGTTATGAACATAGTTACTACCTCAAGTTCCTTGGACAAGGTTGCTGTAAAAGAGGAGTAAAAAGCTAGAACCAAAAGGGTGATGGAATTGAATGAAAGATTGGAAGTAAGTTTGTGTTCTTGGAAGGATTTCTTGAAGTGTTTTTGTAAGGTTTTCTTATGAGGTTTAAGTGTTATTTTTGAAGCTAAATGATGGGGAAAATGCTTAGAGATGATCAAGTATGAAGTTAAGAGTATTTTGAGAGAGAAATGGAAGTGTAGGTATGAGAAAATGGGGTGAAGAAATGGTGTGCATGCATAAAAATGTTTTTAGGTTATAAAGGAAAAAAAAATACCTAACTTTGTTTTCTTGCTAAATAATTCATGCTACTTGACAAATGGTTGGTTCCACATGTTTCTTAATCATTTAAGGCTGCTAAGGAGCAGATTTTTATTGGTATATACCAATAGTAAATACATCTAGAAGCTGCGTATGATACGGGTACATATACCCTAGGTATACGTATAGAAATCTTTGAGAAAACGGAACGAGGATTCAAATATAGCTATCTTTTGTAAATATACTTATATTATTTTATGTATTTAAGTCTTTAAAAGTGATTAAATACATTACTTATACGATATATGTATAAACATTATAGGTCATAAGTATTTAAGTCAAATAACGTTACGTATGGTTATCGTTTTGAAAACTTAAGTTAGTAGTTTCAAGATATACTTATAACTTATTGTTATTAATACAAAATGAGATATTAAAACATTCTTAGATCATGTTAAATATATATATATACATATATATACACAAACGTATAATTATCATATATTGTATAGTTCGTGATATCATCGGTCAAACTAGACGGTCAAACGTTGTGTAAAACTCTTTTCGAAAACATAAGTCTCAACAATTTGGATTGCTTATCATGTTGGTAAGGTTTAATTTATATAAATATTAATCTTATAAGTATAGAACGATCGAAAAAGTGCGGGTCATTACATATTGTTTGACTTAGGTTTGACATGTTGACCAACATTTTACATGAACCTACTGATGTTGACTTTAGTTGACTACTTTGACCAAGGTTGACTTTCGGTTTGACTTCGGTTGACTTTGTTTGACTTGCATGATATAGTTGACTTTTACTTTGAAACGCGTCGAGTCGAGCAATAAGACAACTTATACTATGAAACCACCCTTATTTAAGATACGTATATTGACCAACCTATATACGTATACTTAGGTTGCTTTATTCAGCTGTAAACCGTACAAGTTTTGTCAGCCATCCAAGCTTATTCAAAGGTGAGTCTACAGTCCCACTTTTTACATGTTTTCAGGGGTGAGAATACATGCTATTATACTTACTTTATCAAATGCTTTTGTATTGACACGAGTACTATATATGTGTACTGAGTTTGTTCACAAAGCCTCTAGCTTGAATACTTTTAATACCATCGGTGTAAGCACGATTTAGATGGACGGATCTGGTAGGTTGACAACCTCACCTGCTATAAAAACTGTGGTACATTTATTTTGAACATTAGATACACTAGAAAAAGTGTATAACATTTTAGGAGGTAAAGGAGGGTATAGTGGCTTCTATACTCAGGTCATTGCTAGTATTCAGGTGCTCAGATTATGCAAACGTTAAAATCTCGAGGTCAAGGAAACTAAACTATTTTTCTGATAACTGTTTTTCAGATACTGCTACATTACTTTAAACCTGTAGATTCACCAACATTATTGTTGACCTGTTTTTGCGTGTTTTTATTCTCAGGTCCTTAAGAGGTAGGCTTCCGCTGTGTTTGCTGCATGTCTGGCCGTGGAGTCAGCATTTGATTTAATGAACATTATTTACTTTCGCATTTAAAACTTTTAATACTGTTTAAATACTGTTGGCTTGTGGTTACTATCACAACAGTGTTTCTATTTTGGGATTATTGACCTATGTTTTTGAAAGTCAACTTTTAATAAAATTAAATGCGATTGCTTTAAACGTCTCATATAGAGGGCGTAACTGTTAACTGTGGGACTTAGATTAACGCACCGTCAGATGGAAATTTGGCGGGGTGTTATAGTTGGTATCAGAGCTAACGGTTCGTAGGGAAACTAGGACTTGCATTAGAGTGTCTGATATGGTCATTAGGACACCTTGATGAGTCTAGACTACGACCAGGACTTAGTTATTACATGAGTACTTTGTGACTAACTTTATTTACCTGACTAATCTGTTCGTTTGTGTTCTTGCATTGCGAGCTAGATGTCACAGGATTCAGGAAACAGTAGCAACGACTCGAGTGTAGTTGAGGTGAATGCACATGTTCCTGCCCCAGTACCAACACCTGCTCCGCATCAGATACCAAATCATCCCGTGAACCTTTATGCATTGGATTTGATTCACACTAACCACAACAGGGATGTAGTTGATCGTGTTAACGCTTTGAGTGATATTGCTAGGACATACCCGCACCCCGATGATCTTGATAGGTTGGACGAAAGGGTCATAGGTATAAATACTTATATGTATGAGGCCGAAGCGAGGTTCGTTAAGATCACAAGATTGATAGCAGCCTTGACTGCCAGGGTTGCTGCCTTGGAGGCAGAACTTGATAGGTCGAGGAATGATGAACCTGCCTCCCATACCCGACAGAAGAGGAAGTGAAGGGTCATTGACTATGAACTTCTTTTCCACCCACCATTCTTTCTTTAATTGGTTATGTAAGACTTACCGGGTTTTATAAACTGGGCTACTAATACATTATGTTTATTGTTTGGGTTACTACTTTTGGAAATTGGTTTATCACTTATGGATTTTATTTATAATAATGGTGGTTTATGCTATTAATAACTATTATCTTTTATTTCATGCGGTATTATTCTATATTTAGTAACTTGGTATGATCATAATACTTGTGTTATGTTATACTACTATTATTGCCATTAATGTTACTACTTAGTGCTACTACCACTACTATCACTGGTGACGCTACTAATACTATTATGACTACTAATACTACTTACGCTACTTCTCACTACTAGTGAATCTTTTCGTACTATTATTTACTAGTCTTCAACACTCGTTGCTAGTATATTTTCATATATAGCGTTGTTTTGACACTGACCTAGTGTTTTTCTGTGTTGAAGATGCTTCAGAAGGAATCAACCGCCGCCCAAATCAGGAGAATGGTCGCCGAAGGTATCGCGGCCGAAAGAGCTGAACTACTGAGAGAATTCAACAACGCTCGAAACAGTAATGATCGTGGTGGTTCGAGCAACACCAATGGGAACGACACTCAAGGCCGTAATGGATGTTCTTACAAAACATTCACTAGTTGCAACCCGCATTCTTTCAACAGAACTGAGGGACCAGTTGGTCTCACTAGATGGTTTGAGAAGCTTGAGTCGGTTTTTCGCATTAGTGGGTGTAATGATAATGACCGGGTAGGTTTTGCTACAGGCACACTGTCGGACAGTGCGCTCACCTGGTGGAACAACTATGCACAATCCCTGGGTCAAGATCAAGCTTATGCCCTACCTTGGGACACTTTGAAGCAAAGAATGATAGAGGAGTATTGTTCAAGAAACGAGATTAAGAAAATGAAACGCAAGTTTCGAGAGCTGAAGTTAGTAGGTAACGATCTCACCGCCTATAACAAGAGGTTCTTTGAGCTGGCATTAATGGGTCCTGAAATGGTTACTCCTGAAAGGCGTAAGGTGGAGCTGTACATCGAAGGTCTAAGTGAGAATATTCAAGGCGGGGTCACTACCTCCAAACTTGCAAACGTGCAAGAAGCTATTGACATGGCTGGTTTGCTATTGGATCAGATTGCCCAGAGAGGGAAGGGTACTACTGTGAATGAGAATAAGTCAAACGATGGTAAGAGGAAGTGGAACGGTGATCAGGACAAGAATTTTAATCAACAGCCATTCAAGAAGCAAGATTCTTACCGCAACGACACTGGGATCACAGGAACTAACTCCGGATATAAGGGCAAAAAGCCACAATGTCAGAAGTGTGGCAAGCATCACACTGGAAACTGTTCTGTTCTAAATTGTGACCGTTGTAAGAAGTTTGGCCATTTGTCGAAGGATTGGAAGGTTAATCTCAACGGCAACAACAACAACACTACAAACAACGCGAACAATGCTAATAATGGTAAGAACTGTTATGGTTGTGGACACCAGGGTCATTTCAAGAAGGACTGTTCTAAGAACAACAACAATGGGAATGCTCGAGGCAGGGCATTCAACATCAATTCTGTGGAAGATCGTGATGATTCGAAACTAGTCACGGGTACGTTTTTGATCGATGATCAACCTGTTTATGTTTTGTTTGATACTGGCGCTGATAGAAGTTTTATATCTAAGGATATTTGTCATAATGTTAAGAAACATGTTTCTTCCTTAGATAATATGTATTCCATAGAACTAGGGAATGGTAATTTAATGAGAGCCGATAAGATTAATCATGGTTGTACCTTGATGTTAGAAAGTAAGCCTTTTAGCATTGATGTGATACCTATTAAACTAGGAAGTTTTGACCTTATGGTTGGAATGGACTGGTTAGCTGATAATAAAGCCGAGGTGGTCTGTGACCTAAAGGCTATTCGTATTCCTATTACTGACGGTGAACCTATGATGATTTATGGTGAAAAGAATGGCTCGTAATTACATCTCATTAACTGCTTGAAAGTCCAGAAGTATGTGAGAAAGGGATGTATCGCGTTTATGGCTCACGTAAGCCAGATTGTACCTGAAGAAAGGAGACCCAAAGACGTTCATGTAGTTAAGGAATTTCTTGAAGTTTTTTCGGAGGAATTACCTGGTCTCCCACCGCATAGAGAAGTTGAGTTTCAGATAGACTTAGTGCCAGGAGCGACATCGGTGGCTCGCGCACCGTATAGACTTGCACCCCCAGAAATTCAAGAGTTGTCTAGTCAATTGCAAGAGTTGTTAGACAAGGGATTTATTCGACCAAGTTCTTCACCTTTGGGAGCTCCAGTCTTGTTTGTTAAAAAGAAAGATGGGTCGATGAGGTTGTGTATCGATTACAGAGAATTGAACAAGTTGACAATCAAGAATCGGTATCTGCTACCGAGGATTGATGACTTATTTGATCAGCTACAAGGATCTTGTTGTTATTCAAAGATTGATTTGAGATCCGGGTATCACCAATTGAGAGTCAAAGAAACTGATGTCCCGAAGACAGCGTTTAGAACACGTTATGGACATTATGAGTTTACAGTGATGCCGTTTGGTTTAACAAACACACCAGCAGTGTTTATGGATCTCATGAACCGTGTGTGTAAGCCATACCTTGATAAATTCATCATTGTATTTATTGATGACATATTGGTGTACTCCAAGAACAAAGAAGAGTACGAACAACATCTACATTCGATTTTGACTATGCTTAGAGATGAGCAGTTGTATGCAAAGTTCTCTAAGTGTGACTTTTGGTTACCAGAAGTACAATTTCTTGGCCATGTTGTAGGGGCCAATGGAATACAGGTCAATCCAGCAAAGATTGAGTCGGTTAAGAATTGGGAAACTCCAAAGACGCCAACTCAGGTCCGACAATTTTTGGGTCTAGCTGGTTACTACCGGTGATTCATCGAAGGATTCTCTAAGATCGCCTGACCATTGAATGCGTTGACTCATAAGGGCAAGAAGAATGAGTGGTCAGAACCGCAAGAGTCCGCATTTCAGTTGTTGAAAGAGAAGTTAACAACTGCACCAGTATTGTCTCTACTCGAGGGAGGTGAAGATTTTGTTGTTTATTGTCATGCCTCACGTCAAGGAATGGGTTGCGTGCTTATGCAACGAAATAAGGTTATTGCTTATGGATCGCGACAGTTAAAGATTCATGAGCAGAACTATAATACACACGACCTTGAACTTGGAGCTGTTGTCTTTGCACTTAAAATGTGGAGACACTACCTGTATAGAACCAAATTTACTATCTTCACTGACCATAAGAGTTTACCGCACATATTCAATCAGAAACAACTCAACATGCGACAACGACATTGGATGGAACTACTTAACGATTATAACTGCGAACTTCAATACCATCCGGGCAAGGCGAATGTTGTGGCGGATGCTTTAAGCAGAAAAGAGTGAGAGAGACCTCAAAGGGTTAAAGCTCTTAACATAGTTGTCCGTACGAATCTCACATCACAAATCCGTGAAGCACAACAAGAAGCAGTGAAATAAGAAAATGTCGACGTTGAATTTCTCAGAGGAATGGATAAGAAATTTGACATCAAGGAGGATGGAACACGGTACTTTGCTATTCGAATCTGGGTACCAAAGTTTGGTGGATTGAGAGAACTAGTGTTGGAGGAAGCACACAAGTCAAGGTACTCAATTCATCCAGGATCAGATAAAATGTACCAGGATTTGAAGGCATTTTATTGGTGGCCAAATTTGAAAGTTGATATTACTACCTATGTCGGTAAGTGCTTGACTTGCGCTAAAGTCAAGGCTGCGCACCAGAAGCCATCAGGATTATTAACTCAACCAGAGATTCCCCAGTGGAAGTGGGAAGGTATTACCAAGGACTTCATCATGAAACTGCCAAGAACAGCGGGAGGTCACGATACTATATGGGTTATCGTGGATCGTCTCACTAAGTCTGCACACTTTCTACCGATAAGAGAAACTGATAAAATGGAGAAGCTGGCTCAGATCTACATTAAGGAAGTCGTCTCTAGACATGGAGTGCCTATATCCATTATATCCGATCACAACAGCAGATTCACTTCCAGATTTTGGCAGTCATTACAGAAAGCAATGGGGATTCGTTTAGATATGAGTACAGCATATCACCCCTAGACAGATGGCCAGAGCGAACGAACTATTTAGACTTTTGAGGACATGTTGAGGGCATGTGTCATTTATTTCGGTAACGGATGGGATAAGTATTTACCACTAGCTGAGTTCTCGTACAATAAATGCTACCATGCGAGCATTAAGGCTGCAACTTTCGAGGCATTGTACGGAAGGAAGTGTAGATCTCCCGTTTGTTGGAGCAAGTTGGGAGATAGTCAGTTGACAGGCCCTGAGATTATTCAGGAGACAACCTAGAAAGTTCTACAGATTCAGGAATGATTGAGGACAGCTCAAAGTCATCAAAAGAGTTACGTCGATGTTAGACGGAAGGACATAGAATTCCAAGTTGGAGACAAAGTTATGCTAAAAGTATCACCTTGGAAGGGTGTTGTACGGTTTGGGAAACGAGGTAAACTGAGTCCTAGATATATTAGACCCTTTGAGATAACTGAAAGAGTTGGACTGGTAGCTTACAGATTGGAATTGCCACAAGCTCTCAGCGGTATACACGACGTTTTTCATGTATCCAATCTAAAGAAGTGCCCAGCAGAGGAGAATTTGATTATTCCTTTAGAGGAACTACGTATCGATGACAAACTTCATTTCATTGAGGAACCAGTCGAAATTTTGGGCCGTGAGGTCAAACAATTGAAACAAAGCAGAATTTCTATCATTAAAGTTCGGTGGAACGCGAGAAGAGGACCAGAGTTCACGTGGGAGCGTGAAGACCAAATGAAACTGAAATGCCCGCAACTGTTTCCCGAGGAAACTTCTTCAGAGAAAGATCACTAAAATTTTGGGACAAAATTTTTAATAACAGGTGGGTAATGTAACAACCCTGCTTTTCCGTTACTTCCGTTAACCTTCCTTTAGTTTATTTAACGGCGATTATTTAACTTTGTGCGTTTATGTGTAATAAATGTGTACTTGATCTTTAGAGGGTTATAATAATTAATATGGGTTGATGGGTTGATATTAATTTAAATAAATATTTCGGATAATGAAATACGATAAAAACGATACGATTTTGATAACTGCTTTTTGAGCAACGAAACGCTCGGGTTTATTTTAATAATTAATTTTATTAATTATTAACATTTAAAAATAATTAATTTATTGGGTTTTTAATAAATTAACATTTGGTTGCGTTTAACGATCGTTTTAGCGTTCCAGGCCTTCGGTACGACTAAACGACACTTGAAACGGACCACGAGTACAAGAAATTAGACAACACGAGCTCGGGAGTACCCCATGGGCCATATTCGGCCGAACCACCCCACTCCCCACCCTTTTATGCTTAATTTTGATTACTTGAGGGACTTAAGTGTTAATTAGGGAATTATGGGTAAATATATAAGGCTTGTGTAAACCTAAACCGTGTAATCATTCCCCATTATTTTTTTGGTCGATCCCTCCTCCTCCCCTCTCTGCTGCCGTCGCCCAACTCACACACACACACATACACACACACTCAAACTCAAATTTTTGATTAAACCTTAAGAACAAACGTTGCAATTCTCGATCTCCTCTACGCGTTGGTATAAACGATTTGTTGATCTAAGGTATATTTAGCTAAACCCTAATCCTAAAAATCTAATTTTTATTATAGTTTCATAGTTATGTTGTCAATTGCTCAAGTCTATACGCGTACGTGTTAATTGTAATCGTTATATTGATTGTTTGATGCGCTAGGGTTTAAAAACGAATTTTTTTTGTATGATCAGAAAAATTAAGTTTTTTAAATGTTAATTATTATGTTATATTCAGATTCCTTGCGAAAAACTATTGAGTTTAGGCTTTGGATTCGCTTGATTTCGTTTCCAGATGATCAAGTTATGCATAATTGAAAATTTACCTTGTGTTTTCGTGATTGATCAGAAATCTGGAATTGATAGACCACGAATTGGCATGTGACACTTATACTACTGGAAAGATAATTTAAAAACACTCAATTTAGACTAGGATATCATGTCGTTTGCTTATGTATAACCCGAGATATGCTTGAATTAGTGTAAAAGTAGTTTTCTACAGCACTTGCATGAAAATAACCTTGTATGATAAAATGTGGTAACTTTTGTGATTAAAGCTTTACATATTTGAAATCTACACAAAAATTAATTCATCTTTCATGTAGATATCATAGGCTAATTGTATCTAGATCTTCGGATAATCGCGTTCGAATGTGACTAACTAAACTAGAATCGAATCTGTAAATTGCTCTCTGTTTTATACTCTGTGGATTGTGTTTATTGATTGAGCATGTAAGCTTCTGGAATATGAATTTAAACATGATATGTGACTTATTTTTAGTTTATTTCAATCTCTGAGAACTTATGCATTGGGCACAATAGAGCCGTACTTTGTGTGGATTCTGATTTGAGCTGAAAAACTGAACATCCAACTTGCATGAATAAACTGTTCAAATTGGCTAAGCAAAAGTTGCTAGATTTTTGATATGTCTTACTTTTGCTTGTCCTTGAACTATGGACACTGGTCTTGTATCAATTTCATGTCCCTAACTCCGGTTATAGCCAAAACAAAATCAGTGCGCGGTCAGAAACTGACTGGAAAAACCCCAAATGTACCCCTTCTGATTCCTAACTTTTAATTATCGTATGAGTCCCTGGCTGGACTTTTTGGAATTTATTTTAAGTATATTTATGATCTGTAGTTTTCCATGTTTACGTGAATTTTGTACTATGAGATATTGTGCTAAGTAAGCTACGTGTTCATGAACTTTGTGCACAACGATAAACTGAAATTGTGAAAATGATTATTCATCACCTGAAACGTATTGTTTGACTTAGGTTTGACATGTTGACCAACATTTGACATGAACCTACTGATGTTGACTTTAGTTGACTACTTTGACCAATTTTGACTTTCGTTTTGACTTCGGTTGACTTTGTTTGACTTGCATGATATAGTTGACTTTTACTTTGAAACGCGTCGAGTCGAGCAATAAGACAACTTATACTATGAAACCACCCTTATTTAAGGTACATATATTGACCAACCTATATACGTATACTTAGGTTGCTTTATTCAGCTGTAAACCATACAAGTTTTGTCAGTCATCCAAGCTTATTCAAAGGTGAGTCTACAGTCCCGCTTTTTATATGTTTTCAGGGATGAGAATACATGCTGTTATACTTACTTTATCAAATGCTTTAGTATTGACACGAGTACTATATATGTGTACTGAGTTTGTTCACAAAGCCTCTAGCTTGAATACTTTTAATACCATCGGTGTAAGCACGATTTAGATGGACGGATCCGTTAGGTTGACAACTTCACCCGCTATAAAAACTGTGGTGCATTTATTTTGAACATTAGATACGCTCGAACAAGTGTATAACATTTTAGGAGGTAAAGGCGGGTATAGTGGCTTCTATACTCGGGTCGTTGCTAGTATTCAAGTGCTCAGATTATGCAAACTTTAAAATCTCGTGGTCAAGAAAACTAAACTATTTTTTTGATAACTGTTTTCAGATACTGCTACATTACTTTAAACATGTAGATTCACCAACATTATTGTTGACCTGTTTTTGCGTGTTTTTATTCTCATGTCCATAAGAGGTAGGCTTCCGCTGTGTTTGCTGCATGTCTGGCCTTGGAGTCAGCATTTGATTTAGTGAACATTATTTACTTTCGCATTTAAAACTTTTAATACTGTTTAAATACTGTTGGCTTGTGGTTACGATCACAACAGTGTTTCTATTTTGGGATTATTGACTTATGTTTTTGAAAGTCAAGTTTTAATAAAATTAAATGCGATTGCTTTAAACGTCTCATATATAGGGCGTAACTGTTAACTGTGGGACCTGGATTAACGCGCCGTCAGATGGAAATTTGGCGGGGTGTTATACTTGTGGCACGAACGCCCGATCAAAGTCCGAAACGCGAAAACGCTATTACGCGATTAAATAATCGAAGCGATAACAAATACGCGACGAAAAATATATATAAACACTATATATAATCATATGAAATTAAAATATCATATTTAAAATAATTTGGATTTAAAAATCCTAAAAAGTTTGGCCGTTGGTTTGAAAACCGAAAAGATTCGCCGGATAGAAATCCACGACACGTAGAAACGTACAATTTAAAATATGAATACAAATATTCACATAACACATAATAAATAATATATTACTACTAATATAATAATAATATAGGTCATAGAAATGACGTGGCACGAATAACAATTAACGGATGTTAAATAATAAACGGTAAAAGATAACGAAAAAAGTAGGGTCGTGACATATATCCTTTAATCGGATAAAGCGTCGGGAGTAGGGATGGCATCGGGTCGGGTTTGGGTCGGATTTAGGTAATCCCGAACCCGATTAAGAAAACCCGCTCCAAACCCGGCCCGAAACCCTTCGGGTCCCCATTTACTTACATACAATCAGGTTTCGGGTTTCCCCACGGGTAAACGGGTATACCCGATTAGTCATTTTGTATCTATTTTTCAATAAGTTACCAAATCAAAATATCGAAAAATAACTTAACTACTTTATGTTTAAAGTATTATAAAATATCACATACAAAAGTTGATTGAAAAGTTTCTAAAATACTCAAATACACAAAGTATATAAAATATCACATCTCGAAAACTTGTTGTATATGATTATATTGAATAAAATTATACCTATTTTCAAAACAAATAAGAGAAATTTTTCATACATTAACAACATAATACTAATACTAAAATTTTATATAAAATTATTATTAAAACTCCTCGAGCCAAGTATACGGGAATGTGGGTCGGGTATACGGGTCGGGTAAACGGGTTTGTATCCAAAACCATACCCGAACCCGAACCAGTAAATTTTTTTGTAACCATCCCCATACCCGGCCCATGACACGATGGATTCGGGTTAGACCCGGCCCAATTATAACGGGTTTCGGGTTTTCCCATCGGGTACGGGTCATTTTGCCATCCCTAGTCGGGAGTGGAATACAGTCCATCCGATCAGAATCTTCAAAGCCTAGTTTCTCGTGACATGCTAAACGGGAAACCGCTTAGTAGGGAATCTAGTGTTCACACCAAGGTATATATATCCAATGAGTGTCTCATAATCATCCCGACACTACGTTATCTTAAATCATGGTGAACTACGTCTTCTCTATCCTTACCTGTTGCATGCTAGCTAGCTTATTTTAATTATATTGCTTTAATATTTTAATTACTATTATAAATCAAATCAACCCAACTATTGCCTTTACATAGTTTGATATTCCGGATAAAGTGTTGTCTAGAATTAACCGGTTGGACTTGGTTGTTGGATTTTTCGAACAGTCGCTAATTTATTGGTACTAAAAGGATCCTGCCTCTCCACACAAGGTGTACCTAGCCACTACTCATCGATACTAAATTGTGTACAAACCCAATCTTAATTACTAGATTATCCGAATAAGCTCCGTTTCAAATTCGACCGCTCAAGGAACGAACCTAGGTCATATTTGCCTTTGCTAACCCATAGGAAGGAATAATAGATTTAGGTCCAGCATATATAAATTAAACAATCAACTTCTTCCGTTGATATCCTGAATGGACGTTTTGCGACTTAACAACACCGTATAAATAAACTGTCCGATTTGAGCATATCAGTGCCTGTTTAAATACCACTATGATACTTGTTTTTATTTAATAATGTATTTAGGTACATCGAGAATCATGTTGGTGCTACTATCTCACCACTACCTTCAAACGTAGGTGCTTTTATAATGTCTTGGTTTACTGTTTGAGTATTTTAGCAGCTTTTTTATATCTATAGATTCATAACCTTATTTTTTTATTTCTAAATTTAATATTGAATGCGAAAATATGAGAGAGTAGTTTTGTTTTGATGATAATTAATAGTCACAAAACACATATTCGAAGTCACTACATTCCCCATAAAATCGGGCAAAATTTTGTGAAGAATTTTACGAAAAATTTTCTTTTGCGGATTAGTCCCATTTTTGCAAGATAAATAGAAAACGGTGCTACGAGCAAAACTTCCTTTAGTCTTTCCTCCGTTCGAAGCATTTTACATGCCGAAAATGACATTTTACTATTTTAAAGGAGAATTTTGCACTTTTAGATCTTACAATAAGTAATACTTCACATGTGAATTGTTGTGCATATTTAAATACCACTATGATACTTATTTTTATTTAGTATTGTATTTAGGTACATCGAGAATAATGTTGGGGCTACTATCTCATCACTAGTGTCATAACCCGTCCTTAACCATAAGAACGTGTTAGATAACGTATGATTTCATTGCGAGGTATTGACCTCTATATGCGACATTTTTAAAAAGGAAAACTGCATATATTATACATTACAAACCAAACCATTATTTTTGTTACAAGCTTTAGACAATAAAAAGATGATTATCGTTTAACGATAATCTTCGACTTACAAACTTTACAAATGATAATAACAACACGATTTCTAGCATATTTTACAACACACGTCCTCGGATATGCAGTTTTATTTTTGACACAAATATGAGTACGCATGATCCTGCTTAGATTCAACATAATGCAGCGGAAGCTTTAATTATCACCTGAGAATAAACATGTTTAAAAACGTCAACATAAAGTTGGTGAGATATAGGTTTAGTGCGCAGCAATATATATATATAGACCACAAGATTTCGTATATAAACAGTTTAATAAAAATATTCTAAGTGGTTGAGCACTTGGTAACCATACTTAACATTTAATCACGTCGCATATTCCCTTTATTATGAAATCTTACTACACCGTACCAAGTGTAGTCACGAAACGAAGTACTGTGCAACCGTTGAATACTGGTCGTCCAGTCCGGTTGGGGTTGTCAGGCCCGATAGATCTATCAACAGGATTCGCGTTTACAATACCGCTGTAAATAACAGTTACCAAGCTACAGGGAAGTATGCCAGTGGTACAACTCAACGTAGAATATATTTTTCAGTTACTTGTGTCCATAACGTAAAACATAAAATACATGTATTCTCATCCCGAAATACTTAGAGTTTAAAAGTGGGACTATATACTCACTCTTGTCTTGATGATATATATATTTTGACTCGGTCTTCCGGTTGATATCACGAACCTATCCATATATAATATATCAATATGTTTTCATTTTAAAACAAACGTTATATATATATACTTGTTATACTTTTAATATTTTGAATATTTCCTTAGTCCGTAGTTAGCATTTCGATGTTAGTAATTCAATTTTAATGGTTCATTTTTAGATGTTTAATATACCCGCAATAAACAAAACCCCCAACGAAATAAATAAAACCCCATCGTATATGTATTGGTCGAGATTAATCTTGACCCATGGTACCGGTGTTGTCAAATGACGTGTTGCGTACATAAAGTACCGGTGTTGTCAAATGATGTGTTGCGTACAATCATGGGATCTTATGATTAATCTTCTCGTGTTGTTTACGGGTGATCCTGAACCATATAAAATTGAATTATAAGTACATATATATAAAATATCATGTTATCTTAGAAATATGTGATTTATATCATTTTTTTCCAATTGATCCCGTAGTTGAAATGATCTAGGATAACCAATTTTGTTTCGGTCATAGTTTCTTCGTTACAAATCCGTTTTCGTTGATTCAAATTGCCATCTTCTTGGATCGAGTTCTTCTTTAAGACTATGAACTGTAAATACCTTGGTTTGTATTCAAAATCATACGGCATAAGTGAAACATTAGTGAAACATATGAAGTTAAACATTTTTGTTACAACAAAATCATTTAATGACCATTTTTCTAAAAATACTTATACTTTGAAAAACCAAGTTTTACCTTGTTAAATTAACATATACATAAGTTATATTACAGGTCTTGAAGTATTTTAAAAGTTAAGTTAGAAGGATCTATTTAGTTTGCAAACAAGTTTGAAAACATTCAAACTATGTTCTTGTTGTTAAACTTTTGTACCACAAAATAAGATAGCTATATATATATGAATCGAATAAGGTTATGAACATAGATTCTACCTCAAGTTCCTTGGATAAGTTTGCTGTAAAAGAGGAGTAAGAAGCTAGAATCAAAAGGGTGATAGAAGTGGATGAAAGATTGGAAGTAAGTTGGTGTTCTTGGAGGGTTTTCTTGAAGTGTTTTTGTATGGTTTTCTTATGGTGTTTAACTAGTGTTTTTGGAGCTAGATTTCTATAGATGTGAGCTGAGATGATTAAGGGGTTTAAGAGTTATGGAGTGGTGTTCTTAACTTAGCAAAATGAAGTAGTAGAAGTTGAAGAATGAGGGTGTATTTATGGTGGTGGATGGCGTGACCAAGGGGGGGACAAGAACAAAATTTTACCTTGTATTCTTGTATAATTATTGTAGGTAAATGTCAAAAGGTATTCCCTCTTGATGAGGGCAACAATAGCAGCTGATTAGGTGATGATTTGATGTGTATTTGCTATTAGTAAATACGTATAGAAGCTAGGTATGATACGAGTATAAATACTCTAGGTATACGTATAGAAATTTTGTGAAAAATGGAATGAGGATTCAAATATAGCTATCTTTTGTGAATACACTTATATGATTTTATGTATTTAAGTCTTTAAAAGTGATTAAATACATTACTTATACAATATATGTATAAACATTATAAGTCTTAAGTATTTATGTCAATTAACGTTACGTATTGTTATCATTTTGAAAATTTAAGTTAGTAGTTTCAAAATATACTTATAACTTGTTGTTATTAATACAAAATGAGATATTAAAACATTTATTAATCATGTTAAATATGTATATATACATTTATATACACAAACGTATAATTATCATATATTGTATAGTTCGTGATATCATCGGTCAAACTAGACGGTCAAACGTTGTGTAAAACTCTTTTCGGAAATATAAGTCTCGACAATTTTGGATTGCTTATCATGTTGGCAAGGTTTAATTTATGTAAATATTAATCTTATAAGTATAGTATGATCGAAAAAGTGCGGGTCGTTACATTACCTCCCCGTTAAATAAATTTCGTCCCGAAATTTTAAAATTGTACCTATTTTGCGTCATCGAGAAACAAGTGTGGATACTTTTGCTTCATCTGATCCTCTCGTTCCCAAGTAAACTCGGGACCTCTTCTAGCATTCCAACGAACCTTAACAATCGGTATATTGCTCTGTTTGAGCTTTTTAACTTCACGGTCCATGATTTCGATTGGTTCTTCGACGAATTGTAGTTTCTCGTCGACATGGATTTCTTCAAGAGGAATGGTAAGGTCTTCCTTTGCAAGACACTTCTTAAGGTTTGAGACGTGAAAGGTATTATGTACTCCGGCGAGTTGTTGTGGTAACTCGAGTCGATAAGCTACCGGTCCAATGCGTTCGATGATCTTGTACGGGCCTACGTACCTTGGGTTCAGTTTACCCCTTTTGCCGAAACGTATTACACCTTTCCAAGGTGACACCTTTAGCATAACCATGTCCCCAACCTGAAACTCTAATGGTTTCCTTCGAACATCGGCGTAGCTCTTTTGGCGACTACGGGATGTTTTCAATCTCTCCTTGATTTGTACTATCTTCTCGGTCGTTTCGTGTATGATCTCGGGACCAGTTAAATGTCGATCTCCTACTTCATTCCAACAGATAGGAGATCTACACTTCCTTCCGTACAATGCTTCGAATGGCGCAGCTCCAATGCTCGCATGATAACTATTATTATACGAGAATTCTGCTAACGGTAGATATTTATCCCATCCGTTTCCAAAATCGATCACACATGCCCTGAGCATGTCTTCGAGAGTCTGAATCGTTCTTTCACTCTGTCCATCGGTTTGTGGATGATATGCGGTACTCATATCCAACCGAGTTCCTAGTGCCTCCTGTAGTGATTGCCAGAATTTTGAGGTAAATCTACTATCACGATCGGATATAATGGAAATAGGTATTCCATGCCTTGAAACAACTTCCTTTATATACAATCGTAATAGTTTCTCCATTCTATCCGTTTCCTTTATAGGCAAGAAATGTGCAGACTTGGTGAGACGATCAACAATCACCCAAATGGTGTCGTATCCCCAGGCAGTCTTTGGTAACTTCGTGATGAAATCCATGGTAATACCGTCCCATTTCCATTCTGGAATTTCTGGTTGTTGAAGTAACCCTGACGGCTTCTGGTGTTCTGCTTTAACCTTGGAACAAGTTAAACACTCCTCAACATATGTTGCAACGTCTGTTTTTAAATTAGGCCACCAATAATGCGTCTTAAGATCTTGGTACATCTTTCCAACTCCAGGATGTATCGAATATCTTGTCTTATGTGCCTCGTTCAATATCAACTTCCTTAATCCACCCAACTTCGGTACCCAAATACGATTTGCAAAATATCGAATTCCATCTTCCCGCATAACGAGTTGCTTCTCATACTTCTTCATTATTTCATTTCCTATATTTTCTTTAGTAAGTGCTTCTCGTTGAACTTCTTTGATTTGTGAGTTGAGATTCATGCGAATTTTTATGTTCATCGCTCGTACTCGAATTGGTTCTCGTTCCTTTCTGCTTAGAGCGTCGGCCACCACGTTCGCTTTCCCGGGATGATAACGAATTTCACAATCATAGTCGTTTATTAACTCGACCCACCTACGTTGCCTCATGTTCAGCTGTTTCTGATCAAAAATATGTTGAAGGCTTTTATGATCAGTAAACACAGTGAATTTAACCCCATACAAGTAGTGTCTCCACATCTTCAATGCAAACACGACTGCTCCCAATTCTAGATCATGCGTCGTATAATTTCGCTCGTGAATCTTCAATTGTCGGGATGCAAATGCAATTACTTTCTTTCGTTGCATAAGAACACAACCAAAACCTTGTCGCGAAGCGTCACAATATATTTCAAAATCATCGTTCCCTTCAGGTAACGATAAAATAGGCGCCGTAGTTAACTTCTTCTTCAATAATTGAAATGCGTTCTCCTGCTCCGAGGTCCATTCGTATTTCTTCCCTTTTTACGTTAATGCTGTCAACGGCTTAGCTATTCGAGAAAAATCTTGAATAAACCTTCTATAATAACCGGCTAAACCCAAAAATTGGCGTATCTGCATTGGTGTCTTAGGAGTCTCCCATTTTTCAATGGCTTCAATTTTTGCTGGATCAACCTGAATTCCTTTGCTACTAACAACGTGGCCAAGAAATTGTACTTCTTTCAACCAGAAAGCACACTTAGAAAATTTAGCATAAAGTTGTTCTTTTCTCAACAACTCCAGTATCAACCTTAAATGCTCTTCATGCTCTTGCTCACTCTTGGAATAGATAAGAATATCATCAATGAAAACGATAACAAACTTATCTAAATACGGACTACAAACTCGATTCATGAGGTCCATGAATACAGCTGGCGCATTCGTCAATCCAAACGGCATAACCAAAAATTCGTAATGACCATAACGTGTCCGAAAAGCAGTTTTCGGAATGTCCTCTTCTTTGACGCGTAGTTGATGATAGCCCGATCTTAAGTCTATTTTTGAATAAACCCATGATCCTTGCAATTGATCAAATAAGTCATCAATTCTCGGTAGTAGATACCGATTCTTGATAGTTAACTTATTTAATTCACGATAGTCTATACACATCCTAAAAGATCCATCTTTCTTCTTAACAAACAAAATTGGAGCTCCCCACGGTGAAGTACTCGGTCGTATGAATCCACGGTCCAGTAATTCTTTTAGCTGACTTTGAAGTTCTTTTAACTCGGACGGTGCAAGTCTATATGGAGCACGAGCCACTGGTGCAGCTCCTGGTACTAAATCTATTTGAAATTCTACCGATCTAAATGGAGGTAATCCCGGCAATTCTTCCGGAAAAACTTCAGGAAAATCTCTTGCCACAGGCACGTCGTTGATGCACTTTTCTTTCTTTTCGACTTTATTAACATGTGCTAAAATAGCGTAACATCCCTTTTCTAAACACTTCTTGGCTTTCAAACAGCTAATGAGTTTTAGCTTTGAATTACCCTTCTCTCCATAAATCATCACTGGCATTTTATCCTTACCAGGAATACGAATTGCCTTCTTGGCACAAACAACTTCCGCTCCTATTTTGGACATCCAGTCCATGCCGACTATTACATCAAAACCTCCTAATTCTACGGGTATTAAGTCGATTTTAAACGTTTCTCCAGCTAGATTTATTTCACAATCACGACAAATTTTATCGGCTTTAATTAGCTTACCATTAGCTAACTCAATCAAGTACTTAGCATCTAGAGGTAATGATGAACAATTCAATTTAGTGTAAAAATTTATACACACGTAACTTCTATCGGCGCCAGTATCAAATAAAATAGATGCTGATAAGTTATTAATGGTAAACGTACCCGTAACAAGTTCCGGGTCTTCTCGTGCCTCTCTAGCATTAATAACAAACGCTCTTCCACGTGCAGGTCTGCCATTCTGATTCGGGCACTGACTCTTATAGTGACCTTGTTTTCCACAACCAAAACAAGTAATGGTAGCCAAAGCAGTTCTATTTGCGTTGGTGGCAGGAGTCTTGTTGCCATTTGTAACGAGAGCCTTACAATCTTCCGCAAGATGACCTTGTCGATTACACTTGGTGCATAACACACTACAGTAACCAAAGTGATGTTTGTGGCAACGGTTGCATAAAGGATTTTGTCCTTTATAACCAAAGCTTAAACCACTACCCGCACCTTGCGTGTTTTCTTGTTTCTTAAAAGATTGTTGTTGGTTACCTCGATCATAATTTCCATTCCACTTTCTTTTGTTACCTGATACCTTCACATCAGTATTGGATACTTTCTTATCCATGATGACCTGATCCATTAGCTAGTTTGCCATGGTTATAGCTTCATGAATTGTCTTAGGTTTCGATGCTGTAACATTTGCCTTGACCTTTTTGGGCAAACCAGCTTTGTACATTTCAATCTTCCGTTATTCGGTTGGAACCAATTCAGGACATAGCAAAACTAATTCCATGAATCGCTGGTTGTAGTTGGTGATTTCAGTACCAATCACCTTCAAACTTCGTAACTCATCTTCTAACTTAATAACCTCATTCCTTGGACAATACTCGGTGATTATCATTGCTTTGAATTCTTCCCATGGAGTATCATAAGCTACATCTCCTCCTACCGCCTTCACATAATTCTTCCACCATGTGAGTGCACTATCTTGTAAAGTGCACGATGCAAACTTGGTCATGTCTTTTTCATCACAACCGCTGATTTTGAACACCGTCTCCATCTTTTCTATCCATCGGGTTAAACCGATAGGTCCTTCCGTTCCACTGAATGATGATGGCTTGCAAGCTTGGAACGTCTTGTAGGAGCATCCTACACGAGGATTTGGATTAACTGCAGCAGCTCTTGCAGCCTCAACCCATAACATTCTGTCGTTCACTCGCTGGTTGATGAGTTCCTCGAGTTCTTGTTCCGTCATTCGATTCAATCGCGCCATTTCCTAATGAAAGAAAATAATTATTCACATGGATTATTATAGATGTAGTGTGTATTTATAGTACATTATAGCTTATTAATAATATGAACTAGGTATTATTATAAAAGCCTTTTCTTCTTATTAGCGTTTTATAATTATATCTTGGGTAGTACCTACCCGTTAATGTTCATACTTAATAGCTTAGTACAGAATCAATTACTACAATCTAAATAATACTTAACCATGGAAAATTATTGCATTTCATACTTCAATATTTTACATATGCTTATCTTACATCGAACATTAAGCAAACCACACTATTAATATTATACAAAACATTATTCGGTTCCATGGTTTGACACAGCAGCGCATCGTTTGATCTATTTTCTAGGACGTTTAGACACAAAGATTTGCTTAACGCTTATCCTAACTGTCTGCCTATATTTTGGCTGTGGGACTGAAGAACTGGATGCCGGGACAGAACGAATAGGAATAGCGGGGATAGGGGTGGTAGTGTTGAGTGGAATTGGTGCCACATCATTCTCATTAAACTCGGGATTTGGATTTTCTAATTCATTAGCCTTTCGTTTCTTTCCTAGTTCGAACTCGTCTTTTGTAATTTCCTGTATTTCTTCCTCGGGTTCACTTTCCTCCT
The DNA here is from genome assembly GCF_046630445.1 of Rutidosis leptorrhynchoides. Lineage (NCBI taxonomy): Eukaryota > Viridiplantae > Streptophyta > Magnoliopsida > Asterales > Asteraceae > Rutidosis > Rutidosis leptorrhynchoides. Next base: position 31,687,907 of record NC_092333.1, read on the forward strand.
CGGGTTCACTTTCCTCCTCGGGTTCACTTTCCTCCTCGGGTTCACTTTCCGGGTTCTCTATAGTTGGTTCATCCGGAATTTGTGAGTCTTCCCCAAGGATATCATTTTCGTCATCGGACAGGTTAATGACTGGAACGCCATCTGAAGATTCTGATTCGGAGTCGTTGATTGTGATAACAATTTTTGAGCTCGACATCTATCACACAACAACTAACCCATTAGTACTTATATAATATTTACATATAAATTTTAACCAACAGTGATAAGCAATGGTTTTTTTTTTTTTTTTTTAAATCAGACCCGGTCAAAGTCCAGACTTACTAATGTATCCTAACGGCTTCTCGGTTAGACACACTAATGCAGACCTGGTTCGCTAAGACCAACGCTCTGATACCACATGTCATAACCCGTCCTTAACCATAAGAACGTGTTAGATAACGTATGATTTCATTGCGAGGTATTGACCTCTATATGCGACATTTTTAAAAAGGAAAACTGCATATATTATACATTACAAACCAAACCATTATTTTTGTTACAAGCTTTAGACAATAAAAAGATGATTATCGTTTAACGATAATCTTCGACTTACAAACTTTACAAATGATAATAACAACACGATTTCTAGCATATTTTACAACACACGTCCTCGGATATGCAGTTTTATTTTTGACACAAATATGAGTACGCATGATCCTGCTTAGATTCAAGATAATGCAGCGGAAGCTTTAATTATCACCTGAGAATAAACATGTTTAAAAACGTCAACATAAAGTTGGTGAGATATAGGTTTAGTGCGCAGCAATATATATATATAGACCACAAGATTTCGTATATAAACAGTTTAATAAAAATATTCTAAGTGGTTGAGCACTTGGTAACCATACTTAACATTTAATCACGTCGCATATTCCCTTTATTATGAAATCTTACTACACCGTACCAAGTGTAGTCACGAAACGAAGTACTGTGCAACCGTTGAATACTGGTCGTCCAGTCCGGTTGGGGTTGTCAGGCCCGATAGATCTATCAACAGGATTCGCGTTTACAATACCGCTGTAAATAACAGTTACCAAGCTACAGGGAAGTATGCCAGTGGTACAACTCAACGTAGAATATATTTTTTAGTTACTTGTGTCCATAACGTAAAACATAAAATACATGTATTCTCATCCCGAAATACTTAGAGTTTAAAAGTGGGACTATATACTCACTCTTGTCTTGATGATATATATATTTTGACTCGGTCTTCCGGTTGATATCACGAACCTATCCATATATAATATATCAATATGTTTTCATTTTAAAACAAACGTTATATATATATACTTGTTATACTTTTAATATTTTGAATATTTCCTTAGTCCGTAGTTAGCATTTCGATGTTAGTAATTCAATTTTAATGGTTCATTTTTAGATGTTTAATATACCCGCAATAAACAAAACCCCCAACGAAATAAATAAAACCCCATCGTATATGTATTGGTCGAGATTAATCTTGACCCATGGTACCGGTGTTGTCAAATGACGTGTTGCGTACATAAAGTACCGGTGTTGTCAAATGATGTGTTGCGTACAATCATGGGATCTTATGATTAATCTTCTCGTGTTGTTTACGGGTGATCCTGAACAATATAAAATTGAATTATAAGTACATATATATAAAATATCATGTTATCTTAGAAATATGTGATTTATATCATTTTTTTCCAATTGATCCCGTAGTTGAAATGATCTAGGATAACCAATTTTGTTTCGGTCATAGTTTCTTCGTTACAAATCCGTTTTCGTTGATTCAAATTGCCATCTTCTTGGATCGAGTTCTTCTTTAAGACTATGAACTGTAAATACCTTGGTTTGTATTCAAAATCATACGGCATAAGTGAAACATTAGTGAAACATATGAAGTTAAACATTTTTGTTACAACAAAATCATTTAATGACCATTTTTCTAAAAATACTTATACTTTGAAAAACCAAGTTTTACCTTGTTAAATTAACATATACATAAGTTATATTACAGGTCTTGAAGTATTTTAAAAGTTAAGTTAGAAGGATCTATTTAGTTTGCAAACAAGTTTGAAAACATTCAAACTATGTTCTTGTTGTTAAACTTTTGTACCACAAAATAAGATAGCTATATATATATGAATCGAATAAGGTTATGAACATAGATTCTACCTCAAGTTCCTTGGATAAGTTTGCTGTAAAAGAGGAGTAAGAAGCTAGAATCAAAAGGGTGATAGAAGTGGATGAAAGATTGGAAGTAAGTTGGTGTTCTTGGAGGGTTTTCTTGAAGTGTTTTTGTATGGTTTTCTTATGGTGTTTAACTAGTGTTTTTGGAGCTAGATTTCTATAGATGTGAGCTGAGATGATTAAGGGGTTTAAGAGTTATGGAGTGGTGTTCTTAACTTAGCAAAATGAAGTAGTAGAAGTTGAAGAATGAGGGTGTATTTATGGTGGTGGATGGCGTGACCAAGGGGGGGACAAGAACAAAATTTTACCTTGTATTCTTGTATAATTATTGTAGGTAAATGTCAAAAGGTATTCCCTCTTGATGAGGGCAACAATAGCAGCTGATTAGGTGATGATTTGATGTGTATTTGCTATTAGTAAATACGTATAGAAGCTAGGTATGATACGAGTATAAATACTCTAGGTATACGTATAGAAATTTTGTGAAAAATGGAATGAGGATTCAAATATAGCTATCTTTTGTGAATACACTTATATGATTTTATGTATTTAAGTCTTTAAAAGTGATTAAATACATTACTTATACAATATATGTATAAACATTATAAGTCTTAAGTATTTATGTCAATTAACGTTACGTATTGTTATCATTTTGAAAACTTAAGTTAGTAGTTTCAAAATATACTTATAACTTGTTGTTATTAATACAAAATGAGATATTAAAACATTTATTAATCATGTTAAATATGTATATATACATTTATATACACAAACGTATAATTATCATATATTGTATAGTTCGTGATATCATCGGTCAAACTAGACGGTCAAACGTTGTGTAAAACTCTTTTCGGAAATATAAGTCTCGACAATTTGGATTGCTTATCATGTTGGAAAGGTTTAATTTATGTAAATATTAATCTTATAAGTATAGTATGATCGAAAAAGTGCGGGTCGTTACAACTAGCTACAAAACGTTGCTGCTTTTATAACATCTTGGTTTTATTGTTCGAGTATTTTTAGACTTTTTTTATTTCTCTAGTTTCATAACCTTATTTTTTCTTCTTCTAAATTTCATATTGAATACGAATATGTGAGAGTGTAATTTCGTTTTGATAATAATAAATGGCCGCAAAACATATATTTGAAGTCACAATATTTCCCATAAAATCGGGAAAAATTTTGTGGAGAATTTTTCGAAAAACTTTTAGTTGCAGATTCGGCTCATTTTCACAAGATTACTAGAAACCGGTGCTACGAACAAGACTACCTTAAGGCTTTCTCCCGTTCGAAGCAGTTTAGTTTCCGAAAATGATATTTTACTATTTTTAAAGGTGAATTTTGCACTTTTAAATTTTACGATAAGTAATACATTCACATGTGAATTGTCGTGTCTGTTTAAATACCACTATGATACTTGTTTTTATTTAATATTGTATTTAGGTACATCAAGAATCATGTTGGGGCTACTATCTCACCACCAGCTACAAAACGTTGTTGCTTTTATAACATCTTTGTGTTAATGTTCGAGTATTTTTAGCCGCTTTTTTTCTCTAGACTCATAACCTTAATTTTTGTTTTTATTTCTAAATTTCATATTAAATGCAAATATATGAGAGTATAGTTTCGTTTTGATGATATTTAATGGCCGCAAAACACATACTTGTGAAGATGTTTTCGAAAAAATTTCAATTGCAGATTAGGCCCATTTTCACAAGATAACTAGAAAATGGCACTACGAGCAAGACTTCCTTAAGGCTTTCACCCGTTCGACGTAGTTGAGAAGCCTAAAATGACACTTTACTATTTTTAAAGGTGATATTTGCACTTTAAGATCTTACGATAAGTAATACATTCACATGTGAACTGTTGTACCTGTTTAAATACCACTATGATACGCGTTTTTATTTAATATTGTACTTAGTTACATGGATTATCATGTTAGGGCTACTATCTTACCACTAGCTACAAAACGTTACTGCTTTTATAACGTTTTGGTTTTATTGATCGAGTGTTTTTAGAAGCTTTTTTATTTCTCTGGTTTCATATCCTCAGTTTTTATTTTTTTTCTTTTCTAAATTTCATAATGAAAGAAAATATATGAGAGTTTAGTTTCGTTTTGATAAGAATTAATGGCCGTAAAATACATATTTGAAGTCACTAAATTACCCACAAAATCGAGCAAAATTTTGTGGATACTTTTTCAAAAAACTCAGATTAGGACCATTTTCACAAGATAACTAGAATACGGCGCTACGAGCAAGACTTCCCTAAGGCTTTCCCCCGTTCGAACAGTTTAGATGCTGAAAATGATACTTTACTATTTTTAAAGGTGAATTTAGCACTTTTAGATCTTACGATAAGTAATAATATCACATGTGAATGTTGTGCCGGTTTAAATACCACTATGATACATGTTCTTATTTAATATTGTATTTAGGTACATCGAGAATCTTGTTGGGGCTACTATCTCACCACTACCTTCAAAACGTTGGTGCTTTTATAACGTGTTGGTTTTATTGTTTGATTATTTTTAGCAGCTTTTTTATATCTATAGATTCATAAACTTATTTTTGTTTTTGTTTCTAAATTTTATATTGAATGCGAATATATGAGAGTGTAGTTTTGTTTTGATGATAATTAATGGCCGCAAAACACATATTTGAAGTCACTACATTCCCCACAAAATCGGGCAAATTTTTTGGAGAATTTTTCGAAATACTATCAGTTGCAGATTAGGCCCATTTTCGGAAGATAACTAGAAAACGGCATTACGAGAAAGAATTCCTTAAGGTTTTCCCCCGTTCGAAGCAGTTTAGATGCCGAAAATGACATTTTACTATTTTGAAAGGTGAATTTTGCACTTTTAGATCTTACGATAAGTAACACCTTCACATGTGCATTGTTGCACCTGTTTAAATACAACTATGATACTTGTTTTTATTTAATATTGTATTTAGTTACATAGAGAATCATTCTGGGGCTACTATCTCACCAGTACCTACAAAACGTTGCTGCTTTTATAACGTCTTGGTTTTATTGTTTAAGTATTTTTAGCTGCTTTTTTATATCTCGAGATTGATAACCTTATTTTTGTTTTTTTTCCTAAATTTAATATTGAATGCAATTATATGAGAGTGTAGTTTCGTTTTGATGATAATTAATGGCCGCAACATATTTGAAGTCACTACATTCCCAACAAAATCGGGCAAAATTTTGTGGAGAATTTTTCGAAAAACTATCAGTTGCAGATTAGGTCCATTTTCGCAAGATAACTAGAAAACAGCGCTACAAGTAAGACTTCCTTAAGGCTTTTCCCCGTTCGAAGTAGTTTAGATGCCGAAATGACATTTTACTATTTTGAAAGGTCAATTTTTTACTTTTAGATCTTACGATAAGTTATACCTTCACATGTGCAATGTTGTGCCTATTTAAATACCACTATGATACTTGTTTTTTTAATAATGTATTTAGGAATATCAAGAATCATGTTGGGGCTACTATCTCACCACTAGCTACAATTCGTTGATGCTTTTATAACGTCTTGGTTTTATTGTTCGAGTATTTTTAGACGCTTTTGTATTTCTCTAGTTTCATAACCTTATTTTTGTTTTTGTTTCTAAATTTCATATTTAATTCAAATATATGAGAGTGTAGTTTCGTTTTGATAAGAATTAATTGCCGCAAAACACATATTTGAAGTTACTACATTCGCCACAAAATCAGGCAAAATTTTGAGAAGAATTTTTCGAATAACTTTTAGTTGCAGATTAGGCCCATTTTCGCAAGATAACTAGAAACCGGTGCTACGAGTAAGACTTCCTTAAGGCTTTCTCCCGGTCGAAGCAGTTTAGATGCTGAAAATGACATTTTACTATTTTTAAAGGTGAATTTTGCACTTTTAGATCTTACGATAAGTAATATATTCACATGTGAATTGTTGTGCCTGTTTAAATACCAATATGATCCTTGTTTTAATTTAATATTTTATTTAGGTACATCGACAATCATGTTGGGGCTACTATCTCACCACTAGCTACAAAACGTTACTGCTTTTATAACGTCTTTGTTTTATTGTTCGAGTATTTTAGCCGCTTTTTTATTTGTCTAGATTCATAACTTTTTTTTTTGTTTCAATATTTTTATATTGAATGTGAATATACGAGAGTGTAGTTTCGTTTAGATGATAATTAATGGCCGCAAAACACATATTTGAAGTCACTACATTCCCCCACAAAATCGGACAAAATTTTGGGGAAAAATAATTCAATTGTATATTAGGCCCATTTTTGCAGGATAACTAGAAAACGGCGCCACGAGAAAGACTTCCTTAAGGCTTTCCCTCGTTTGAAGAGGTTTAGATGCCGAAAATGACATTTTACTATTTTTAAAGGTGAATTTTACACTTGTAGATCGTATCATAAGTAATACCTTCATATGTGAATTTGTTGTGCCTGTTTAAATACCACTATGATACTTGTTTTTATTTAAATCATTTTGGGGCTACTATCTCACCACTAGCAATAAAATGTTGCTGCTTTTATAACGTCTTTATTTTATTGTTCGAGTATTTTTAGCCGCTTTTTTCTTTCTCTAGATTCATAACATTATTTTTGTTTTTGTTTCTAAATTTCATATTGAATGTGAATATATGAGAGTGTAGTTTCGTTTTGATGATAATTAATAGCTGCAAAACACAAATTTGAAGTCAGTACATTCTCCACAAAATCGAAAAAAAATTGTGGAGAATTTTCCGAAAAAATTTTTAAGTGCAGATTAGGCCCATTTTCGCAAGATAACTAAAAAACGGTGCTACGAGCAAGACTTTCTTAAGGCTTTCCCCCGTTCGAAGATGTTTAGACGCAGAAAATGACATTTTACTATCTTTAAAGGTGAATTTTGTACTTTTAGATCTTACGATATGTAATACCTTCACATGTGAACGGTTGTGCTTGGGCAAATACTACTATGATACTTGTTTTTATTTAATATTATATTTAGGTACATCGAGAATTATTATGGGGCTATTATCTCACCACTACCTACAAAACATTGCTGCTTTTATAACGTCTTGGTTCTATTGTTTGAATATTTTTTAGCAGGTTTTTATTTCTCTAGATTCATAACCTTATTTTTGTTTTTATATCTAAATTTTTTATTGAATGCGAATACATGAGAGTATAGTTTCGTTTTGATGATAATTAAAGGCCACAAAACACATACTTGAAGTCATTACATTCCCCACAAAATCGAACAAAATTTTGTAAAGAATTTTTCGAAAAACTATCAGTTGCAGATTAGGCCTATTTTCGATAGATAACTAGAAAACGGCACTACGAGCAAGACTTCCTTAAGGCTTTCCCCTTTTTGAAGCAGTTTAGATGCCGAAAATGACATTTTACTATTTTTAAAGGTCAATTTTGCACTTTTAAATCGTACGATGAGTAATACCTTCACATGTGCATTGTTTTGTCTGTTTAAATACCACTATGATCCTTATTTTTAATTAATATTGTATTTAGGTACATTAAGAATCATGTTGGGCTACTATCTCACCACTAACTACAAAACGTTGTTGATTTTATAACATCTTTGTTTTATTGTTCAGGTATTTTTAGCCGCTTTTTTATTTCTCTAGATTCATAACCTTATTTTTATGTTTGTTTCTAAATTTCATATTGAATACTAATATATTAGAGTGTAGTTTCGTTTTGATGATAATTAATGGCCATAAAACACATACTTGAACTCACTACATTCCCCACAAAATCGGGCAAAATTTTGTGAAAAATTTTCCGAAAAAATTTCAATTGCAGATTAGGCCCATTTTCGCAAGATAACTAGATAACGGCGCTACGAACAAGACTTCCTTAAGGCTTTCCCCCGTTCGAAGCAGTTTAGATGCCGAAAATGATATTTTACTATTTTTTAAAGGTGAATTTTGCACTTTTAGATCTTACGATAACTAATACCTGCACATGTGAATTGTTGTGCCTTTTTAAATACCACTATGATACTTGTTCTTATTTAATATTGTATTTAGGTACATCGAGAATAATGTTGGGGCTACTATTTCACCACTACCTTCAAAACGTTGGTGCGTTAATAACGTCTTGGTTTTATTGTTTGAGTATTTAAGCAGCTTTGTTATATCGACAGATTCATAACCTTATTTTTGTTTTTGTTTCTATATTTCATATTGAATGCGAATATATGAGAGTGTAGTTTTGTTTTGATGATAATTAATGGCCACAAAACACATATTAGAAGTCACTACATTCCCCACAAAATCGGGCAAAATTTTGTTGAGAATTTTAACATAAACTTTCAATTACGGATTAGGCCCATTTTCGCAAGATTAATAGAAAACGGCGCTACGAGCAAAACTTCCTTAAGTCTTTCCCCCGTTCGAAGCAGTTTAGATGCCAAAAATGACATTTTATAATTTTAAAGGTAAATTTTGCACTTTTTGATCTTACGATATGTAATACTTTACATGTGAATTGTTATGCCCGTTTAAATACCACTATGATACTTTTTTATTTCATATTGTATTTAGGTAGGTCGAGAATCATGTTGGGGCTACTATCTCACCACTAGCTACAAAACGTTGCTGCTTTTATAACGTCTTGGTTTTATTGTTCGTGAATTTTTAACTATTTTTTATTTATCTAGTTTAATAACCTTATTTTTGTTTTTGTTTCTAAATTTCATATTAAATGATAATATATGAGAGTGTAGTTTAGTTTTGATGATAATAAATGGCCGCAAAACACATATTTAATGTCACTACATTCCCCACAAAATCGGGCAAAACTTTGTGGAGAATTTTTTGAAAAACCTTTAGTTTCAGATTAGGCCCATTTTCGCTAGATAAATAGAAACTGGCACTTTGAGCAAGACCTCCTTAAGTCTTTCTCACGTTCGAAGCAGTTTAGATGCCGAAAATGACATATTACTATTTTTTAAAGGTGAATTTTGCACGTTTAGATCTTATGATAAGTAATTTCTTCACATGTGAATTGTTGTGCCTGTTTAAATACCACTATGATACTTGTTTTCAATTACTATTGTATTTAGGTACATCGAGAATCATGTTGGGTTACTATCGCACCACTAGCTACAAAACGTTGCTGCTTTTACAACGTCTTTGTTTTATTGTTCGAGTATTTTTAGACGCTTTTTTATTTCTCAAGATTCATAACCTTTTTTTTTTGTTTGTTTCTAAATTTCATATTCAATGTGAATATATAAGAGTGTAGTTTCATTTTGATGATAATTAATGGCCGCAAAAAAATATTTGAAGTCACTACATTCCTCACAACATCGGGCAACATTTTATGGAGAATTTTACAAAAAACTATCAGTTGCAGATTAGGCCCATTTTCGGAAGATAACTAGAAAACGGCGCTACGAGCAAGATTTTCGTAAGGCTTTCCCCCGTTCGAAGCAGTTTAGATACCGAAAATGACATTTTAATATTTTTAAAGGTGAATTTTGCAGTTTTGGATCTTACGATAAGTAATACCTTCACATGTGAATTGTTGTGCCTGTGTAAATAACACTATGATACTTGTTTTTATTTTATATTATATTTAGGTACATCAAGAATCAGGTTGGGGCTACTATCTCATCACCAGCTACAAAACGATGCTGCTTTTATAACGTCTTTGTTTTATTGTTCGAGTATTCTTAGCCGCTTTTTTATTTCTCTAGATTCATAACCTTATTTTTGTTTTTGTTTCTAAATTTCATATTGAATTCGAATATAAGAGAGTGTAGTTTTGTTTTGATGATAACTAATAGCCGCAAAACACATATTTGAAGTCACTACATTCTCCACAAAATCGAGCAAAATTTTGTGGAGAATTTTTCAAAATAAATTCAATTGCTTATTAGGCTCATTTTCGAAATATAACTAGAAAACGGCGCTACGAGCAAAACTTCCTAAAGGCTTTCCCCCGTTCGAAGCAGTTTAGATGCCGAAAATGCTATTTTACTATTTTTAAAGGTGAATTTTGCACTTTTAGATCTTACGATAAATAATACATTCACATGTGAATTGTTGTGAATGTGTAAATACCACTATGATACTTTTTTTTATATAATATTGTATTTACGTACATCAAGAATCAGGTTGGGGCTACTATCTCACCACTAGCTACAAAACATTGCTGCTTTTATTACGTCTTCGTTTTATTGTTCGAGTCTTTTAGCCGCCTTTTTATTTCTCTAGATTCATAACCTTTTTATTTATTTTTTGTTTCTAAATTTCATATTGAATGCGAATATATGAGAGTGTATTTTCGTTTTGATGATAATTAATAGCCGCAAAACACGTATTTGAAGTCACTACATTCATTACAAAATCGGACAAAATTTTGTGAATAATTTTTTTAAAAAATTTCAATTGCAGATTAGGCCCATTTTCTCAATTGCAGAAAACGGCGCTACGAGCAAGACTTCCTTAAGGATTTCCTACGTTTGAAGCAGTTTAGAAGTCGAAAATGACATTTTACTATTTTTAAAGGTGAAATTTGCACTTTTAGATCTTACGATAAGTAATACCTTCACATGTGAATTGTTGTTCCTATTTAAATACCATTATGATACTTATTTTTATTTAATATTATATTTAGGTACCTCAAGAATCATATTGGGGCTATTATCTCACCACTATCTACAAAACCTTGCCACTTTTATAACGTCTTTGTTTTATTGTTCGAGTATTTTTTGCCGGTTTTTTATTTCTCTAGATTCATAACCTTATTTTTGTTTTTATTTCAAAATTTCATATTAAATACGAATATATGAGAGTGCAGTTTCGTTTTGATGATAAATATTGGCCGCAAAACACATCTTCGAAGTCAGTACATTCCCCACAAAATGGGGCAAAATTTAGCGAAGAATTTTCTGAAAAAATTTCAATTGTAGATTAGGCCCATTTTCGTAAGATAGCTAGAAAACGGCGCTACGAGCAAGACTTCCTTAAGGTTTTCCCCTGTTCTAAGTAGTTTAGATGCCGAAAATGACATTTTACTTTTTTCAAAGGTGAATTTTGCACTTTTAGATTTTACGATAAGTAATACCTTAACATGTGAATTGTTGTGCATGTTTAAATACCACTATGCTACTTTTTTTTATTTAATATTGTATTTAGGTACCTCAAGAATCATGTTAGGGCTACTATCTCACCACTAGCTATAAAACATTGCTGCTTTTATAAGGTCTTTGTTTTATTGTTCGAGCATTTTTAGCCGCTTTTTATTTCTCGAGATTCATAACCTTATTTTTTTTTCAAAATTTCATATTGAAATCAAATATATGAGAGTGTAGTTTTGTTTTGATGATAATTAATGGCCGCAAAACACATATTTGAAGTCACTAGATTCCCCACAAAATCGGACAAAATTTTGTGGAGAGTTTTTAGAAAAATTTTCAATTACAGATTAGGTTCATTTTCGCAAGATAACTAAAAAACGGCGCTAGGAGCAATACTTCCTTAAGGTTTTCCTCCGTTCGAAGCAATTTAGATGCAGAAAATGACATTTTACTATTTTTAAAGTCGAATTTTGCACTTTTAAATCTTACGATAAGTAATACCTTCAATGTGAACTGTTTTGCCTATTTAGATACCACTATGATACTTGTTTTTATTTAATTTTGTATTTAGGTACATCAAGAATCGCGTTGGGGCTACTATTACAACTACCTACAAAACGTTGCTGCTTTTATAACGTCTTTGTTTTATTGTTCGAGTATTTTTAGCCATTTTTTTATTTTCTCTAGATTCTTAACTTTTTTTTTGTTTTTGTTTCTAGATTTCATATTGAACTCGAATATATGAGAGTGTCGTTTTGTTTTGATGATAATTAAAGGCCGCAAAACACATATTTAAAGTCACTACATTCTCCACAAATTCGGGCAAATAATTTTCAGTTGCAGATTAGGTTCATTTTCGCAAGATAACTAGAAAATGGCGCTAGAAGATAAACTTCCTTAAGGTTTTCCTCCATTCGAAGCAGTTTAGATGCGGAAAATGACATTTTACTATTTTTAAAGGTCAATTTTGCACTTTTAAATCTTACGATAAGTAATACCTTCATATGTGAACTGTTGTGCCTATTTAAATACCACTATGATACCATTTTTATTTAATATTGTATTTAGGTATATCGAGAATCATGTTGGGGCTACTTTCTTACAACTACCTACAAAATGTTGCTGCTTTTATAACGTCTTGGTTTTATTGTTTGAGTATTTTTAGCAGCTTTTTTATGTCTCTAAATTCATAACCTTTTTTATTTTTTGTTTCTAAAAATATTGAATGTGAATATATGAGAGTGTAGTTTCATTTTGATGATAATCAATGGCAGCAAAACACATATTTGAAGTCACTACATTCCCTATAAAATCAAGCAAAATTTTGTTGAGAATTTTTTGAAAAAATTTCAATTACAGATTAGGTCCATTTTCGCAAGATAACTAGGAAACGGCGCTACGAGCGAGTCTTCCTTAAGTTTCTCCCCCGTTCGAAGCAGTTTATATGCCAAAAATGACATTTTACTATTTTAAAAGGTAAATTTTGCACTTTTTGATCTTACGATAAGTAATACCTTCACATGTGAATTATTGTGCATGTTTAAATACTACTATGATACTTACTTTTATTTAATATTTTATTTAGGTATATCAAGAATCATGTTCAGGATACTATCTCACCACTAACTACAAAACGTTGCTGCTTTTATAATGTCTTTGTTTTATTGTTCGAGTATTTTTAGCCGCTTTCTTATTTCTCTAGATTCATAACCTTATTTTTGTTTTTGTTTCTAAATTTCATATTGAATTCGAATATATGAGAGTGTAGTTTTGTTTTGATGATAATTAATGGTCGCAAAAAACATATTTAATCGGGCAAAATTTTGTGGAAAATTTTCTGAAATATTACTAATTGCAGATTAGGAACATATTCGCAAGATAACTAGAAAGCGGCGCAACGAGCAAGAATTCCTTAAGGCTTTCCCCCGTTCGAGGCTGTTTAGATGCCGAAAATGACATTTTACCATTTTAAAAAATGAATTTTGCACTTTTAGATCTTACGATAAGTAATACCTTCACATGTGAACTGCTGTGCCTAATTAAATACCACTATGATATTTATTTTTATTTAATATTGTATTTAGGTTCATCGAAAATCATGGTGGGGCTACTATCTTACCACTACCTACAAAACGTTGTTGCTTTTATAACGTCTTAGTTTTATTGTTTTAGTAATTTTAGCAGCTATTTTATATATCTAGATTTATAACCTTATTTTTGGTTTTGTTTCTAAATTTCATTTGGAATGCGATTATATGAGAGTGTGATTTTGTTTTGATGATAATTAATGGCCGCAAAACACATATTTGAAGTCACTACATTCCCCACAAAATCGAGCAAAATTTTGTGGAGAATTTTTTGAAAAACTATCAGTTGCAGATTAGGCCCATTTCATGAAGATAACTAGAAATCGGCGCTACGAGCAAGACTTCCTTAAGGCTTTCTCCCGTTCGAAGCAGTTTAGATGTCGAAAGTGATATTTTACTATTTTTAAAGGTGAATTTTGCACTTTTAGATCTTACGATAAGTAATACCTTCACATGTGAACTGTTGTGCCTAATTAATTACCACTATAATACTTGTTTTTATTTAATATTATATTTAGGTTCATCGATAATCATGGTGGGCAACTATCTTACCACTACCTACAAAACATTGTTGCTTTTATAACGTCTTGATTTTATTGTTTGAGTAATTTTAGCAGCTTTTTTATATCTCTAGATTCATAACCTTATTTTTGATTTTGTTTCTAAATTTCATATTGAATGCGAATATATGAGAATGTAGTATTGTTTTGATGAAAATTAATAGTCGTTGCACACATATTTGAAGTCATTACATTCTCCACAAAATTGGACAAAATTTTGTGGAGAATTTTTCGAAAAATTTTCAATTGCAGATTAGGCCCATATTCACAATATAACTAAAAAACGGCGCTACGAGCAAGACTTCCCGTTCGAGGCAGTTTAGATGCCGAAAATGACATTTTACTATTTTTAAAGCTGAATTTTGCACTTTTAGATCTTACGATAAATAATACCTTCACATGTGAGCTGTTGTGCCTATTTAAATACCACTATGATACTTGTTTTTATTTAATATTGTATGTAGGTAGATCGAGAATCATGGTGGAGCTACTATCTCACCGCTACCTACAAAACGTTGCTACTTTTATAACGTCTTGGTTTCATTGTTTGAGTATTTTTAGCAGCTTTTTTATATCTCTAGATTCATAACCTTATTTTTGTTTTTGTTTCTAAATTTCATATTGAATGCGAATATATGAGAGTGTAGTTTTATTTTGATGATAATTAATGGCCGCAAAAACATACTTGATAATTAATGGCCATAAAACACATATTTTAAATCACTATATTCCCCACAAAATCGGGCAAAATCTTGTGGAGAATTTTTTGAAAAACTATCAGCTGCAGATTGTGCCTGTGTAAGTACCACTATGATACTTGTTTTTTTTAATATTGTATTTAGGTACATCAAGAATCATGTTGGGGCTTCTATCTCACCACTAGCTACAAAACGTTGCTGCTTTTATAACGTCTTTGTTTATTGTTCGATTATTTTTAGCCGCTTTTTTATTTCTTTAAATTAATAACCTTTTTTATTTTTTGTTTCTAAATTTCATATTGAATGCGAATATATGAGAGTGTAGTTTTTTTTATGATAATTAATAGCCGCAAAACATATATTTGAAGTCATTAAATTCCTTACAAAATCGGGCAAAATTTTGTGGAGAATTTTTTGAAAAACTATCAGTTACAAATTAGGTCTATTTTCGGAAGGTAACTAGAAAACGACGCTACGAGGAAGACTTCCTTAAGGTTTTCACCCGTTCGAAGCAGTTTAGATAACGAAAATAATATTTCACTATTTTTAAAGGTGAATTTTGCACGTTTAGATCTTACGATAAGTAATACCTTCACATGTGAATTGTTGTGCCTGTATAAGTACCACTATGATACTTGTTTTTATTTAATATTGTATTTAGGTACATCGAAAATCATGTTGGGACTACTATCTCCCCACTAGCTACAAAACGTTGCTGCTTTTATAACGTCTTTGTTTTATTGTTCGAATATTTTTAGCCGCTTTTTTATTTCTCTAAATTAATAACCTTTTTTTATTTTTTGTTTCTAAATTTCATTTTGAAGGCGAATATATGAGAGTGTAGTTTTGTTTTGATGATAACTAATGGCCGCAAAACACATATTTGAAGTAACTACAGTCCTTACAAAATCGGGTAAAATTTTGTGGAGAATTTTTTGAAAAACTATCTGAAAGGACCCGTTCATATACATTATAAACGATTCACAATAGTTGATTATATTGCAAGGTATTTGACCTCTATATGATACATTTTACAAACATTGCATTCGTTTTTAAAAGACAAACTTTCTTTACATCGAAAATTGACAGGCATGCATACCATTTCATAATATCCACTATCCAACTATAAATTGATTTAATAATAATCTTTGATGAACTCAATGACTCGAATGCAACGTTCTTTGAAATATGCTATGAAAGACTCCAAGTAATATCTTTAAAATGAGCAAATGCACAGCGGTAGATTTCTATAACACCTGAGAATAAACATGCTTTAAAGTATCAACCAAAAGGTTGGTGAGTTCATTAGTTTATCATAATCATTTATTTTCATCGCTTTAATAGACCACAAGAATTTCATTTCCAGTTCTCATAAATATACGTCCCATGCATAGAGACAAAAATAATCATTCATATGCTGAACACCTGGTAACCGACATTAACTAGATACATATAAGAATATCCCCTATCATTCCGGGATCCTCCTTCGGACATGATATAAATTTCGAAGTACTAAAGCATCTGGTACTTTGGATGGAGTTTGTTAGGCCCAATAGATCTATCTTTAGGATTCGCGTCAATTAGGGTGTCTGTTCCCTAATTCTTAGATTACTAGACTTTAATAAAAAGGGGCATATTCGATTTCGATAATTCAACCATAGAATGTAGTTTCAATTACTTGTGTCTATATCGTCAAACATTTATAAAAGCGCATGTATTCTCAGTCCCAAAAATATAAAGGGTAAAAAGGCAAATGAAACTCACCATACTGTATTTCGTAGTAAAAATACATATAACGTCATTGAACAAGTGCAAGGTTGGCCTCGGATTCACGAACCTAAATTAATTATATATATTTATGTGTTGGTCAATATTTGTCTAACAAATTAGGTCAAGTCATAGTGTACCACAATCCTAATGCTCGAGACTAATATGCAAAAGTCAACAAAAGTAAATTTGACTCAAAATAATTTCCAAAAATCTATACATGATTAATATATAGTTTAAATATCGTCGTTTTATATTTTTAAATATTTTTAAAAGATTTATTAGAGTAAATAATATAATTTATTTATTAATAAATAAAATTTTATATTAAATTTATATAATAAAATATACTTTTATATATATTAAGTAATAAAATTTATAGGGTTCATTTAATATCATAAAGATAATATGATAGGTATTATTAAAGTAAGTTATTACACGTAGTAAAATATATTTGTATCACATATTTATTTGATAAAATAATATCTATAATGATAGTAAGTAAAAGTTGTATTATTTTGTAATAATAATTATTATTATAAAAATATCAATATTTATAATTACTAAGATGACATTATGATAAAACGATAATTCTAATTATGATAACTTTAATATTTACGATAATTTTTAATATTATCGTTAAAATAATAATTCTATTTAAAATAATAATAATAATGATATTTTATAATAACAATGACATTTCTATTAAAATGATAATTTTTGTTAAAATGGTAGTTTTAATACTAACGATACTTTTAATAATAATAGTAATGATAAAAATAATAAGAACGATAATTTTATCTAAATCAATATCTTATAATATTTTAATTTCATCATGATACTCTTACTCATTATTTCCTAATCGTTTCGTTTAATAGCTTTTAATCGTCTTTTATATCGTGTTCATAATAATGATAATAATAGTAATCAAAATAATTAGGTGTTACAAATATTTGTTTTAATTATACTAATATTAATAATGATAGTTACTATAACATTATTAACGATAATACTAATAATTATCTTAATGATAATATAGTAATAATAATAATAACAATAACAATAACCATTTTTAAATAATGATATATATATTAATAATGATAATAATAATAATACTAATAATAATAATAATTAGATAATAATAATAATACTAATTATAACTTTAACAATAATAACGATAGTAATAATAAAAAAATAACAATTTTTAATGATAAATCCCTTTTTATTGATAAAGATAATAATAATGATAATAATAAGATAAAACTAGAACGACGATAATAATAATCATTTTTAATAAAAATATCTAAAATTCAATTGATTATAACTTCTAATCCGTTCATCGAAACCATTCGATATCTAAAGGAAAAGTTCTTAATTTTTCGCTAGCTTTCCAAGGACATGCATATCTTATACCTTATCTCAACCGCAAGTGTAACTAATTCAAGATTCAACCTAACCTGTCTAAGGGCAATATCAAAAGTACAAGCATGCATAATCCTAAATACTTGAGCACTAGTCAGGGATACACTATTAGTATGTAAAAGTTAAATTATGAGTACTCACGTATCAATATTGAGATTCAATATTGCAGGAAAGGTACGTAGACGCAACGGAAATGATAAACACTATATTGACCTCACGAGCATACCCATGAACCATACTCAATCACCTCCATAGCTATAACCCATAATTTCCTTAATCCTATCCTACTCAAAAAACAATTTTGAAATCACTCGGACAGCACTCCATCATAATATTTTATGTATACTAATAATATCTTGAAATAATACGGAGTAAATATATATATGTAAATCGATTGAGAGAGTTTAGAGAAAAATATTTTCAAGTTTATATGAAATAATAAAACCTATTGAATTCTATTTATAATAGATTTTTGAATTATTAAAGTGAATTATTAAAGTGAATTATTAAAGTATGAATTATTAAAGTGAATTATTAAAGTATGAATTATTAAAGTGAATTATTAAAGTATGAATTATTAAAGTGAATTATTAAAGTATGAATTATTAAAGTGAATTATTAAAGTTAAAGTAAAGTAAAAATAAAGTAAAGGTAAAGTTTAAGTATAGTAAAAGTATAAAACTATGTACGTATAATACGCGTATAAATATATATAATATTAATTTAAATCGTTATATATATTTAATAAAATAAAATATAAATATCGTTATCTTTATCTTACTAGTTAAGTAATGAGTTGTCAAAAGTGGTTCTACATATTTAAAAAAGTTATATACGTTTCAATAATAAAATTTTTTTTAAACTGAAAACGTTTTTGTACGTTTGAAACTAAATAGATCAATCGAGTCTTTATGAGATTCAATTTTCCACTATCCTTTGTCTAGTTCTCAATGATTGACAATTTGTTCTTATTTATAAATCACTTTACCATTTTCCGAATATTGTTAAAATGGAAAGATTTCTCAAATCAACGTGGGCCTTTTAACAGAGACTTGTAATCATAATTCAATATATCTGATAATTCAATCATTTGATCTTATCTTCTAATTCCATTGATAAACATTTTGAAACAGATACAATCATATAAAGTATTTAATCTAATATTTTGTTTACGTTTCAAGTTATAATATATATACACATATACATATATAATCATATTCGTTTAATGGTTCGTGAATCGTTGGAACTTAGTCGAGGTTGAATGAATGTATGAACATAGTTTAAAATTCTTGAAATTTAACTTAACAAATATTGCTTATCGTGTCGGAAACATATAAAGATTAAAGTTTAAATTTGGTTGGAAATTTCCGGGTTGTCACAGTACCTACCCGTTAAAGAAATTTCGTCCCGAAATTTGAGTGGAAGGGTCGTGAATAATAATAAGTATGTTTTCATGATGCATACAGGCTGAAAATTAGAGTTTTATCATCAGCGAATAATTTGGATAAACAATCCATTTATATGAAGAGTACGAATGAAGCTAACATAGAAGAGTGAAATGAGTAAGTGTAGATACATCTTATCATTTGACGTAGATATGATTGATTCCCAGATTTCAAGGGATTTGAAGAAAATCTTCTTAATAAGATTTGACTCTCCGGTAATCAAGGGAATTAGGATCCGCTTTAAATGCGATCGTCCATTTTAATTGTTCTGTCAGAGATTTTCTTATAAATTTAACTCCTTCATTTCCTTACAAGTCACACCTTCTGTTGATGCATTTTATGCAAGCCCCTATACATCTACCCACGTCCATTGCAGGTACAAAAGTTTACAGGCCAGCATGATTGCTCGTTATTATCCTATCCGTGTTTGTATGTGGTTACAGGAACAGCAGGAACGAGATTTAGATATTTGACTATGTTAGACTTAGTCAGACCTACGAGTGAAGCCTCACTAGTACGGCTGACAGGCTCATACGCACGGTTGATGATGAGCTAAGTTACAATTACAACCTAAATGAGAAGACACGAGTGAGTGATCACCCGTACGGCTGATGAAGCCAACTCGTACGTGTGATGAATGAATCGTATGGGTGAGTCAACAGCAGGGGTATATAAAGTCTTATGTTCTTTATTTTAGGTTAACCCTCTCATTTGTTACACACACTCAGATCTAGTGAGCTCCTCCGATTCTCTCTCAGTCCAAATCACCCAGGTTGTGAATAATAGCTCTAGGTGTTGATCTAATCACACTTGATTTAGTTGTGGTTTGACTAAAATAATCAAAAAAAAATTAACCTATTCACTAGAGGGTTTGATTCACTTATTCCGCCATTGTGTGAGTTAAATCTGTTGATTTCGAATTTCCTAGTCATGTTTCATCACCTTCTATTCTTTTCCCCTCAACTCATATTTTAAAGTATTCATCAATATGCTCCATCCAGTTCTGATTCTCGATATACTTCTAACTTTCATATCGGTCATTCTTATTTTTCATCTACCACCGGAAGAATCTATTTACTTCTACTATACTCTTGGGTTTATAGTGTTTCTAGTTCTCCCGTGTCTTTATATTGCTATATGCATCGATATATATGGTTTATAATTTCTGGTTTGTCGTTGGGCTTTATATGTTCCCTTATATTTCAAAGTCTCTGCTTCTGTATTCTATAATCATTATCATTCACAGTTAATGCTCTCTTTTATTTGCAGCAATTTATACCCCAATTTCTATTTCGGAGTTTTGTCATTTCATTTCTTCTTCTTGCAATTAAGCACCGCTTGTAATGGTCCAGAATTCACAGATATGAATTTTGGAATGAACATTGTTAATGTTCTATGAAGGAAATTGTGATGGCACGATCTTGACTTGTCAAATTACTAGGATACCTTGGAAAAGGCCAAATCATCAAGAAATATTTTCTTGATATTTTAGAGGTTAAATAGAATACAAGAGTCGTATAACATGACTTACTGTAATATAATCACATTGATCAAGTGTCATTATATTATACTAATTCATGCTTCAGTTCCCAACACTACTTCAAAATATTCCTATTTTAAACTTGAATGTTTCAGAATTTAGAAACTAAAATAGTTTCTTTTATGATGTAATACAGATAGCGCGAAGAGGTAAATGATTTCAAATAAGAAAAATTAAGAAAATATCTTCAGAAATATGGAGGATATTTATAATGAAAGATATGATGATATTTTAGAATTTCTAATATCAGAGGATGATGAAGAATATTGTCCGCAGGGGTTTAGAGTCAGGAGCAAGGTATTCGTTAATGACTTCAACAGGTACTGAATCATTTGGATCCTTTGAAGTCAGGTTCAGTCTTTGTACTTTGTCCACAGCCTCCTTCCTACTTTGCTCAATCCATTTTCCAGTTCCAAAACGTCTCTTTTTCCGCGCTTTGCCAGCACACTTCATCATTATCATTCAGTTTTTACCGTTTAAAGTCATTTATAGTTTTTGCTGCTTCATCAGCATTTTTTCCATTTTCGGAGAACCAATTCGTAGTTCAGAGTGTTTTTCAGAAACTTCACATTCAAATTAAGTCCAGAAGATAGACGTTATATATACACATATAACTGTTGGTGTAGACATGCTGCGAGATTTCAAAATACTGATTGCTAATTCCCAATGATTCGTATGGCAATTCTCATTACAAGATGCGAATGAGTAAATGATGGGGTTTCAATGAATAATTATAATGACTTTTTGGAGAGGCTAAAATCAAAGAGTAATGAAGTTGTTGGTACATCTGCTAATAATGTGGTGGAATGTAAAAGGTTCCCTGGTAACGATGGTGTATATCTCAAGGTTATAATAAGGTTAGTCTGACTGAAAAGTCGAAGTTGACTTGCAGGAGCTGTGACAAAACTGGCTACTTTGAATAGGAGTCGCAAAGTTATTTTTGCTAATAAATGCCAAAGAATCTGATGCGGATACGTTGTTTAAACTTTTACTTTGGTTTCAAGAGTTTTTCGGGTACATAACTGTGGGTAACATGTGGTTGGATCATCATCTCGATTGCTCATCATTCGACGTGTCTTCAGAAATTTTCGAAGGGTTTGAACACAGATTGTAATCGTTAACATACATTTGATGTTCTAACACAGTTTTGAAGTCAAAATATAGCTTGTGAAAGATGTAAGGATCTAAGAGTGATTATTTTGGTCATATCTCAAGTTGAATTTTGAGATTTCAAAATCAGAATATGTAATTAAATTTTGAATGAGTATGGTTGTTTTGATTTCTATAAAAGAATATATATTGTTGTAAAAGTAGGGAGTATAATGGATGATTTGCTGTATCAGATTCGAAGAATGTAACATATTAATTGTGATTTTATATATCTCTCGGGTATTACCTACCCGTTAAAAAAAATTTCACAATTAATATTTTGTACAAAAGAATTTTATTACAGTCTTTATGAAAATATATATATATGTATATTTTCTTCAGATGTAACATAGATTTAATGAGTTAATATTAAATTAAACTCATTTGATTTACGGTTGAAACTAGAATTGAATAATCCCTAAAGGCTTTAAAAAATACATAACTTTTACGCAGTATTTCTTTAATGACATTGAAATTATGAATCAATACTTCGTTATTTGTTGATGTATGATGTTCAATTCGTGGAATTCTTGTAAATTTCGCAAAATACGAATGATGTTATCTGAAAAGTTTCGGGTACATCGATGATGAAAGTGTAAAATCAAATATATACTTGATTTATTATGAATTGGAATTTGTTGAAAACGCTGGTTAAGTTACGGCCGAAGGACATACATTATTGCATATTTGTAATATGAATTAACCGAGTAGTTAAGATTCACACACAATAGCTTAGCACGGAAAGATTTATTTCAATATATATATATATATATATATATATATATATATATATATATATATATATATATATATATATATATATATATATATATATATATATATAATATACATATAATTTCTTCAGAGGGAATGAGTTAATTCTTCATAACTCGTTGATACAATATACACGTTATTGATTCGTAATGATGTCCACAGTGATTCTTAAACTGACGGAGTTTGTGATGTTATCGGTGTTGTTGATTCGGATGTTGACTGTACTGACGATGCTGGTAACGCTGACGGTACTGTTGATGCTGTTGGTAAAGCAAGTTTATCTTGTTAATCACACACTATTTTTGTCAGGGTTTCTACTCTTCCTTCTATCATTTTGGTTCGCTTAACTGATTTATGGTTTGGGCTAGATTAGATAATCTCTAAGACTTTAGAGATTACATAATCGTCGCGAAATGTTTCTCCAATGAAGTTATGAATTAATACTTCATCAGTTATTGTTGTTGGTACTCCTTGGTATCTATGGTGCGTATGACGTTGATGCTCGTGGGACAGATTGTGAAGTTGAGGTTTACGACGCGGTTGTGGTTGGAGGTGGTAATGGTACTGTTGGCATTGATGATGGTGGTACTGGTTATGCTGCTGATGCTGCTGCTGGTGTTTGTAATCTCTGCACCATATTCTCCAAAGCCACTACCCGAGCGCGAAGCTCGTTGACTTCTTCTATTATACCGGGGTGATTGTTGGTTCGGACGAGCGGATAAATAAAATCTAAAATTTAATGAAATATATAATCGTGATGAGATACTCTGGAAATGAGCGAGAAAATGGTGTTTCGGACAGGTTCGCCGGTAAGTGCTTCAGGTTCTTCGTCAAGAGGGCAATGTGGTGGATGGAAGGGATCACCTTCTTCTTGTCTCCAATGATTGAGGAGGCTACGAACCCATCACCAATTCATCCAGAATAGGTGATGACTGATTGGTTGATCTATTCCAGTCACACTGCTTTCGGAGCTTGAATGGGATTCCATTTCGGAATCTGAGTGACTTGAACTGATGACGAATTCCATTTCGTACGATTGGATAAAGGATTTTTTTTTCCGATATGAAATGATTTTGGCTAACGGATGGTATTCTAATTACATAGAATATATATATATATATATATATATATATATATATATATATATATATATATATATATATATATATATATATATATATATATATATAGATCAAAAGATTTCGTAGATTACGGAGGACTTTGCGGGATATGTCAGGAAAAGTTTAAAGTAACAGATACGATAAGATATGATTTAGCAGATATGCTAAGATATGAATTTTTGTCTATACACTATTCATGCAATCAATGCAGCAAGACGTGTCTTAGACTAAAAATGATAAGCAGGTAATTTCCTGAGGATGATAAGTAGTTAATTTTCGACAAAAAATGATAAGCAAAACTTTTGACATGCAGACACGGTCGAAGTCCAGACTCACTAATGCATCCTATCGACTTATCAGTTAGACACACTAATGCAGACCTGGTTCGCTAAGACCACCGCTCTAATACCAACTGAAAGGACCCGTTCATATACATTATAAACGATTCACAATAGTTGATTACATTACGAGGTATTTGACCTCTATATGATACATTTTACAAACATTGCATTCGTTTTTAAAAGACAAACTTTCTTTACATCGAAAATTGACAGGCATGCATACCATTTCATAATATCCACTATCCAACTATAAATTGATTTAATAATAATCTTTGATGAACTCAATGACTCGAATGCAAGGTTCTTCGAAATATGCTATGAAAGACTCCAAGTAATATCTTTAAAATGAGCAAATGCACAGCGAAAGATTTCTTTAACACATGAGAATAAACATGCTTTAAAGTGTCAACCAAAAGGTTGGTGAGTTCATTAGTTTATCATAATCATTTATTTCCATCGCTTTAATAGACCACAAGAATTTCATTTCCAGTTCTCATAAATATACGTCCCATGCATAGAGACAAAAATAATCATTCATATGGTGAACACCTGGTAACCGACAATAACTAGACACATATAAGAATATCCCCTATCATTCCGGGATCCTCCTTCGGACATGATATAAATTTCGAAGTACTAAAGCATCCGGTACTTTGGATGGGGTTTGTTAGGCCCAATAGATCTATCTTTAGGATTCGCGTCAATTAGGGTGTCTGTTCCCTAATTCTTAGATTACCAGACTTTAATAAAAAGGGGCATATTCGATTTCGATAATTCAACCATAGAATGTAGTTTCAATTACTTGTGTCTATTTCGTCAAACATTTATAAAAGCGCATGTATTCTCAGTCCTAAAAATATAAAGGGTAAAAGGCAAATGAAACTCACCATACTGTATTTCGTAGTAAAAATACATATAACGTCATTGAACAAGTGCAAGGTTGGCCTCGGATTCACGAACCTAAATTAATTATATATATTTATGTGTTGGTCAATATTTGTCTAACAAATTAGGTCAAGTCATAGTGTACCACAATCCTAATGCTCGAGACTAATATGCAAAAGTCAACAAAAGTAAATTTGACTCAAAATAATTTCCAAAAATCTATACATGATTAATATATAGTTTAAATATCGTCGTTTTATATTTTTAAATATTTTTAAAAGATTTATTAGAGTAAATAATATAATTTATTTATTAATAAATAAAATTTTATATTAAATTTATATAATAAAATATACTTTTATATATATTAAGTAATCAAATTTATAGGGTTCATTTAATATCATAAAGATAATATGATAGGTATTATTAAAGTAAGTTATTACACGTAGTAAAATATATTTGTATCACATATTTATTTGATAAAATAATATCTATAATGATAGTAAGTAAAAGTTGTATTATTTTGTAATAATAATAATTATTATAAAAATATCAATATTTATAATTACTAAGATGACATTATGATAAAACGATAATTCTAATTATGATAACTTTAATATTTACGATAATTTTTAATATTATCTTTAAAATAATAATTCTATTTAAAATAATAATAATAATGATATTTGATAATAACAATGACATTTCTATTAAAATGATAATTTTTGTTAAAATGATAGTTTTAATACTAACGATACTTTTAATAATAATAGTAATGATAAAAATAATAAGAACGATAATTTTATCTAAATCAATATCTTATAATATTTTAATTTCATCATTATACTCTTACTCATTATTTCCTAATCGTTTCATTTAATAGCTTTTAATCGTCTTTTATATCGTGTTCATAATAATGATAATAATAGTAATCAAAATAATTAGGTATTACAAATATTTGTTTTAATTTCACTAATATTAATAATGATAGTTACTATAACATTATTAACGATGATACTAATAATTATCTTAATGATAATATAGTAATAATAATAATAACAATAACTATTTTTAAATAATGATATATATATTAATAATGATAATAATAATAATAATAATAATAATAATAATAATACTAATAATAATAATAATAATAATAATAATAATAACTGGATAATAATAATAATACTAATTATAACTTTAACGATAATAACGATAGTAATAATAAAAAAAATAACAATTTTTAATGATAAATCCCTTTTTATTGATAAAGATAATAATAATGATAATAATAAGATAAAACTAGAATGACGATAATAATAATCATTTTTAATAAAAATATCAAAAATTCAATTGATTATAAATTCTAATCCGTTCATCAAAACCATTCGATATCTAAAGGAAAAGTTCTTAATTTTTCGCTAGCTTTCCAAGGACATGCACATCTTATACCTTATCTCAACCGCAAGTGTAACTAATTCAAGATTCAACCTAACCTGTCTAAGGGCAATATCAAAAGTACAAACATGCATAATCCTAAATACTCGAGCACTAGTCAGGGATACACTATTAGTTTGTAAAAGTTAAATTATGAGTACTCACGTATCAATATTGAGATTCAATATTGCAGGAAAGGTACGTAGACGCAACGGAAATGATAAACACTATATTGACCTCACGAGCATACCCATGAACCATACTCAATCACCTCCATAGCTATAACCCATAATTTCCTTAATCCTATCCTACTCGAAAAACAATTTCGAAATCACTCGGACAGCACTCCGTCGTAATATTTTATGTATACTAATAATATCTTGAAATAATACGGAGTAAATATATATATGTAAATCGATTGAGAGAGTTTAGAGAAAAATATTTTCAAGTTTTTATGAAATAATGAAACCTATTGAATTCTATTTATAATAGATTTTTAAATTATTAAAGTGAATTATTAAAGTATGAATTATTAAAGTGAATTATTAAAGTATGAATTATTAAAGTGAATTATTAAAGTATAAATTATTAAAGTGAATTATTAAAGTATGAATTATTAAAGTGAATTATTAAAGTATGAATTATTAAAGTGAATTATTAAAGTTAAAGTAAAGTAAAAATAAAGTAAAGATAAAGTTTAAGTATAGTAAAAGTATAAAACTATGTACGTATAATACGCGTATAAATATATATAATATTAATTTAAATCGTTATATATATTTAATAAAATAAAATATAAATATCGTTATCTTTATCATACTAGTTAAGTAATGAGTTGTCAAAAGTGGTTCTAGATATTTATAAAAGTTATATACGTTTTAATAATAAAGTTCTTTTTAAACTGAAAACGTTTTTGTACGTTTGAAACTAAATAGATCAATCGAGTCTTTATGAGATTCAATCTTCCACTATCCTTTGTCTAGTTCTCAATGATTGACAATTTGTTCTTATTTATAAATCACTTTACCATTTTCCGAATAATGTTAAAATGGAAAGATTTCTCAAATCAACGTGGGCCTTTCAACAGAGACTTGTAATCATAATTCAATATATCTGATAATTCAATCATTTGATCTTATCTTCTAATTCCATTGATAAATATTTTGAAACAGATACAATCATATAAAGTATTTAATCTAATATTTTGTTTACGTTTCAAGTTATAATATATATACACTTATACATATATAATCATATTCGTTTAATGGTTCGTGAATCGTTGGAACTTGGTCGAGGTTGAATGAATGTATGAACATAGTTTAAAATTCTTGAAATTTAACTTAACAAATATTGCTTATCGTGTCGGAAACATATAAAGATTAAAGTTTAAATTTGGTTGGAAATTTCCGGGTTGTCACACTATCAGTTTCAGATTAGGTCCATTTTCGGAAGGTAACTAGTAAACGGCGCTACGATGAAGACTTCCTTAAGGCTTTCACCCGTTCGAAGCAGTTTAGATGCCGAAAATAATATTTTACTATTTTTAAAGGTGAACTTTGCACGTTTAGATCTTACGATAAGTAATACCTTCACATGTGAAATGTTGTGCCTGTGTAAGTACCACTATGATACTTGTTTTTTTAATATTGTATTTAGGTACATCAAGAATCATGTTGGGGTAACTATCTCACCACTAGCTACAAAACATTGCTGCTTTTATAACGTCTTTGTTTTATTGTTCGATTATTTTTAGCCGCTTTTTTATTTCTTTAAATTAATAACCTTTTTTATTTTTTGTTTGTAAATTTCATATTGAATGCGAATATATGAGAGTGTAGTTTTGTTTTGATGATAATTAATGGCCGCAAAACACATATTTGAAGTCACTAAATTCCTTACAAAATCAGGCAAAATTTTGAGGAGAATTTTTCGAAAAACTATCAGTTGCAAATTAGGTCCATTTTCGGAAGGTAACTAGAAAACGACGCTATGAGGAAGACTTCCTTAAGGTTTTCATCCGTTCGAAGCAGTTTAGATACCGAAAATGATAATTCACTATTTTTAAAGGTGAATTTTGCACGTTTAGATCTTACAATAAGTAATACCTTCACATGTGAATTGTTGTGCCAGTGTAAGTACCACTATGATACTTGTTTTTATTTAATATTATATTTAGATACATCAAAAATCCTGTTGGGGCTACTATCTCACCACTAGCTACAAAACGTTGCTGCTTTTATAACGTCTTTGTTTTATTGTTCGAATATTTTTAGCCGCTTTTTTATTTCTCTAAATTAATAACCTTTTTTATTTTTTGTTTCTACATTTCATTTTGAAGGCGAATATATGAGAGTGTAGTTTTATTTTGATGATAATTAATGGCCGCAAAAACATACTTGAAGTCACTACATTCCTTACAAAATCGGGTAAAATTTTGTGGAGAATTTTTCGAAAAACTATCAGTTTCACATTAGGTCCATTTTCAGAAGGTAACTAGTAAACGGTGCTATGAGGAAGACTTCATTAAGGCTTTCACCCATTTGAAGCAGTTTAGATGCCGAAAATGATATTTTACTATTTTTAAAGGTGAATTTTGCACGTTTAGATCTTACGATAAGTAATACCTTCACATGTGAATTGTTTTGCCCGTGTAAGTACCACTATGATACTTGTTTTTTTTATATTGTATTTAGGTACATCAAGAATCATGTTGGGGCTACTATCTCACCACTAGCTACAAAACGTTGCTGCTTTTATAACTTCTTTGTTTTATTGTTCGATTATTTTGCGCCGCTTTTTTATTTCTTTAAATTAATAACCTTTTTTATTTTTTGTTTCTAAATTTTATATTGAATGCGAATATATGAGAGTGTAGTTTTGTTTTGATGATAATTAATGGCCGCAAAACACATATTTGAAGTCACTAAATTCCTTACAAAATCGGGCAAAATTTTGTGGAGAATTTTTTGAAAAACTATCAGTTGCAAATTAGGTCCATTTTCGGAAGGTAACTAGAAAATGACGCTACGAGGAAGACTTCCTTATGGTTTTCACCCGTTCGAAGCTGTTTAGATACCGAAAATGATATTTCACTATTTTTAAAGGTGAATTTTGCACGTTTAGCTCTTACGATAAGTAATACCTTCACATGTGAATTGTTGTGCCTGTGTAAGTACCACTATGATACTTGTTTTTATTTAATATTGTATTTAGGTACATCAAAAATCATGTTGGGGCTACTATCTCACCACTAGCTACAAAACGTTGCTGCTTTTATAAAGTTTTTGTTTTATTGTTCGAATATTTTTAGCCACTTTTTATTTCTCTAAATTAATAACCTTTTTTTATTTTTTGTTTCAAAATTTCATTTTGAAGGCGAATATATGAGAGTGTAGTTTTATTTTGATGATAATTAATGGCCGCAAAACACATATCTGAAGTCACTACATTCCTTACAAAATCGGGTAAAATTTTGTGGAGAATTTTTCGAAAAACTATCAGTTTCAGATTAGGTCCATTTTCGGAAGGTAACTAGTAAATGACGCTACGAGGAAGACTTCCTTAAGGCTTTCACCCGTTCGAAGCAGTTTAGATGCCGAAAATGATATTTTACTAATTTTAAAAGGTGAATTTTGCACGTTTAGATCTTACGATAAGTAATACATTCACATGTGAATTGTTGTGCCTGTGTAAGTACTACTATGATACTTGTTTTTATTTAATATTAAATTTCGGTACATCGAAAATCATGTTGGGACTACTATCTCACCACTAGCTACAAAACGTTGCTGCTTTTATAACGTCTTTGTTTTATTGTTCGAGTATTTTTAGCCGCTTTTCTATTTCTCTAAATTAATAACCTTTTTTTTATTTTTTGTTTCTAAATTTCATTTTGAATGGAAATATATGACAGTTTAGTTTCGTTTTGATAATAATCAATGGCCGCAAAACACATATTTGAAGTTACTACATTCCCCACAAAATCGGGCAAAATTTTATAAAGAATTTTTCGAAAACTATTAGTTGCAGATTAGGCCCATTTCGGAAGATAACTTGAAAACGGCACTACGAGCAAGACTTCCTTAAGGTATTCACCCGTTCGAAGCAGTTTAGTTGCCGAAAATGACATTTTACTATTTTTAATGGTGAATTTTGCACTTTTAGATTTTACGATAAGTAATACCTTCACATGTGAATTGTTGTGCCTATGTTAATATCACTATAATAGTTGATTTTATTTAATAATATATTTATGTACATCAAGAATCATGTTGGGGCTACTATCACACCACTAGCTACAAAACGTTGCTGCTTTTATAACGTCTTTGTTTTATTGTTCGAGTATTTTAAGCCGCTTTTTTAGCCCTCTATTCATAACCTTATTTTTATTTTTGTTTCTAAATTTCATATTGAATTCGAATATATGAGAGTGTAGTTTTGTTTTGATGATAATTAATGGCCGCAAAACACATATTTGAAGTCACTACATTCTCCTCAAAATCTGACAAAATTTTGTGGAGGATTTTATGTAAAATTTTCAATTACAGATTAGGCCCATTTTCGCAAGATAACTAGAATAAAGCACTACGAGCAAGACTTCCTTAAGGCTTTCTTCCGTTCGAAGCAGTTCAGATGCCGAAAATGCTATTTTACTAGTTTTAAAGGTGAATTTTGCACTTTTAGATCTTACTATAAGTAATACCTTCATATTTGAATTGTTGTGCCTGTGTAAATACCACTATGATACTTGTTTTTTTATTAAAAATCATTTTGGTGCTACTATCTCACCACTAGCTACAAAACGTTGCTGCTTTTATAACGTCTTTGTTTTATTGTTCGATTATTTTTAGCCGCTTTTTTATTTCTGTAGATTCATAACCTTTTTATCTTTTGTTTCTAAATTTCATATTGAATACGAATATATGAGAATGTAGTTTCGTTTTGATGATAATTATTGCCCGCAAAACACATATTTGAATTCACTACATTCTTCACAAATTCGGGCAAAATTTTGTGAAGAATTTTTCGAATAATTTTCTATTGCTGATTAGGCCCATTTTCGTAGATAACTAGAAAACGGCACTACGAGCAATACTTCCTTAAGGCTTACCCCGTTCGAGAAAGTTTAGATGTCAAAAATGACATTATACTATTTTTACAGGTGAATTTTGCATTTTTAGATCTTACGATAAGTAATACCTTCATATGTGAACTGTTGTACCTATTTCAACCACTATGATACTTGTTATTATTTAATATTGTAATTAGGTATATCGAGAATTATGGTGGGGCTACTATCTCACCACTACCTACAAAACGTTGCTGCTTTTATAACGTCTTGGTTTTATAGTTTGACTATTTTTAGAATGTTTTTTATATCTCTATTTTCATTACCTTATTTTTATTTTTGTTTCTAAATTTCATATTGAATGCAAATATATGAGAGTGTAGTTTCGTTTTGATGATAATTAATGGCCGTAGAACACATATTTGAAGTCACTACAATCCCCACAAAATCGAGCAAAATTTTGTGGACAATTTTTGGAAAACTAACAGTTGCATATTAGGCTTATTTTTGGAAGATAACTAGAAAACATTGCTACGAGCAAAACTTCCTTAAGGCTACTCGTTCGAAGCAATTAGATGCAGAAAATGATATTTTACTATTTTTAAAGGTAAATTTTGCACTTTAGATCTTACGATAAGTAATACCTTCACATGTGAATTGTTGTATTTAATATAGTATTTAGGTACATCAAAAATTATGTTGGGGCTACTATCTCACCACTAGGTACAAAATGTTGCTACTTTTATAACGTCTTTGTTTTATTGTTCGAATATTTTTAGCCGCTTTTTTATTTCTATAGATTCATAACCTTTTTTATTTTTATTTTCTAAATTTCTTATTGAATGCGAATATATGAGAGTGTAATTTCCTTTTGATGATCATTAATGGCCGCAAAACACATATTTGAAGTCACTACATTCCCTACAAAATCGGGCAAAATTTGTGCAAAATTATTTGAAAAATATTCAATTACAGAATTAGCCCATTTTCGCAAGATAACTAGAAAACGGAGCTACAAGCCAGACTTCCTTAAGGCTTTCACCCGTTCGAAGCAGTTTCGATGTCGAAAATGCTATTTTACTATTTTTAAAGGTGATTTTTGCACTTTTACATCTTACAATAGTAATACCTTCACATGTGAACTGTTGTGCCTATTTAAATATCACTATGATACTGGTTTTATTTAATATTATATTTAGGTACATCGAGAATCATGGTGGAGCTACTATCTCACCACTATATACAAAACGTTGCTACTTTTATAACGTCTTGGTTTATTTTTTGACTATTTTTAGCACCTTTTTTATATCTTAAGATTCATTACCATATTTTGGTTTTTGTTTCTAAATTTTATATTGAATGCGAATATATAAGAGTATAGTTTCATTTTGATGATAATTAATGACTGCAAAACACATATTTGAAGTCACGACATTCTCCACAAAATCGGGCAAAAATTTTGTGGAGAATTTTCCTAAAAATTTTCAACTGCGGATTAGACCCATTTTCATAAGATAAATAGAAAACGGCGCTACGAGCAAAACTTCCTTAAGACTTTCCCCCGTTGAAGCAGTTCAGATGCTAAAAATGACATTTTACTATTTTTAAAGGTGAATTTTGTACTTTTACATCTTACGGTAAGTAATACCTTCACATGTGAATTATTGTGTCTATTTAAATACCACAATTATACCTGTTTTTATTTAATATTGTATTTAGGTACATCGAAATCATGTTGTGACTACTATCTCACCACTAGATACAAAACGTTGCTGCTTTTATAACGTATTTGTTTTATTGTTAGAGAATTTTTAGCCGCTTTTTTATTTTTCTAGATTCACCCGTTCGAAGCAGTTTAGATGCTGAAAATGACATTTTACTATTTTTAAAGGTGAATT
Organism: Rutidosis leptorrhynchoides; assembly: GCF_046630445.1. Lineage (NCBI taxonomy): Eukaryota > Viridiplantae > Streptophyta > Magnoliopsida > Asterales > Asteraceae > Rutidosis > Rutidosis leptorrhynchoides. Next base: position 31,721,397 of record NC_092333.1, read on the forward strand.
TAGCAGTTTTAGATCGTACGATAAGTAATACCTTCACATGTGAATTGTTGTGTCAGTTTAATTACCACTATGATACCTATTTTCATTTAATGTTGTATATAGGTACATCGAGAGTCATGTTGGGGCTACTATCTCACCACTAGCTACAAAACATTGCTGATTTTATAACGTCTTTGTTTTATTGTTCGAGTATTTTTAGCCGCTTTTTTATTTTTCTAGATTCATAACCTTATTTTTATTTTTGTTTCTAAATTTCATATTGAATTCGAATATATGAGAATGTAATTTTGTTTTGATGATAATTAATGGCCGCAAAACACATATTTGAAGTCACTAAATTTCTTACAAAATCGGGCAAAATTTTGTCGAGAATTTTTTGAAAAACTATCAGTTGCAAATTAGGTCCATTTTCGGAAGGTAACTAGAAAATGGCGCTACAGCAAGACTTCCTTAAGGCTTTCCCCCGCTGGAGGCAGTTTAGATGCTTAAAATGGCATTTTACTATTTTTAAAGGTGTATTTTGCACTTTTAGATCTTATGATAAATAATACCTTCACATGTGAACTATTCTGCCTATTTAAATACCTCATAATACTTGTTTTTATTTAATATTGTATTTAAGTACATCGAGAATCATGGTGGGGCTACTATCACGCCACTACATATAAAACGTTGCTGCTTTTATAATATCTTTGATTTTATTGTTTGAGTATTTTTAGCAGCTTTTTTATATCTCTAGATTCATAACCTTATTTTTGTTTTTATTTCTAAATTACTTAATCAATGCGAAAATATGAGTGTATAGTTTTGTTTTGATGATAATTAATGGACGCAAATTTGAAGTCACTACATTCCCCATAAAATCGGGAAAAATCTTGTAGAGTATTTTTCGAAAAACTATCAGTTACATATTAGGCTCATTTTCGGAAGATAACTAGAAAACGGCGCTACGAGCAAAACTTCCTTAAGGCTTTCCCCCGTTTGAGGACGTTTAGATTCTGAAAATGACATTTTACTATTTTAAACATGTGAACTATTGTGTCCGTTTAAATATCACTATGATACTTGTTTCTATTTAATATTGTATTTATGTACATCGAGAATCATGTTAGGGCTACTATCTCACCACTATCTACAAAATGTTGCTGCTTTTATAAAGTCTTTGTTTTATTGTTCAAGAATTTTTAGTCGATTTTTTATGTCTCTAGATTCATAACCTTATTTTTGTTTTTGTTTCTAAATTTCATATTGAATGCGAATTTATGAGACTGTAGTTTTGTTTTGATGATAATTAATGGCCGCAAAATACATATTTGAAGTCACTACATTCCCCATAAAATCTGGCAAAATTTTGTGAAGAACTTTTCAAAAAACTATCAGTTGTAGATTAGGCCCATTTTCGGAAGATAACTAGAAAACGGTTCTACGAGGAAGATTTCCTTAAGGCTTTTCCCCGTTCGAGGCAGCTTAGATGGTGAAAATGACATTTTACTATTTTTAAAGGTGAATTTTGCACTTTTAGACTTTACGGTAAGTAATACCTTCACATGTGCACTGTTGTACATGTTCAAATACCACTATGATACTTTTTTTATTTAATATTGTGGCTACTATCTCACCACTACCTCCAAAATGTTGGTGCTTCTATAACGTCTTGGGTTTATTGTTTGAGTATTTTTAGCCGCTTTTTTATTTCTCTAGATTCATAACCTTCTTTTATTTTTTGTTTCTAAATTTCATATTGAATTCGAATATTTGAGAGTGTAGTTTCATTTTGATGATAATTAATGGCCGCAAAACACATATTTGAAGTCACTACATTCCCTACAAAATCGGGCAAAATTTTGTGGAGAATTTTTCGAAAAATTTTCAATTGCGGATTAGGCCCATTTTCGGAAGAGAACTAGAAAACGGCACTACGAGCAAGACTTCCTTAAGGCTTTCCCCCGTTTGAAGCAGTTTAGATGCCAAAAATAACATTTTACTATTTTTAAAGGTGAATTTTCCACTATTAGATCTTACGATATGTAATACCGTCACATGTGAATTGTTGTGCTTGTTTAAATACCACTATGATACTTGTTTTTATTTAATATTGTATTTAGGTACATCAAAAATCATGTTAGGGCTACTATCTCACCACTAGCTACAAAACGTTGCTACTTTTATAACGTTTTTGTTTTATTGTTCGAGTATTTTTAACCGCTATTCTATTTCTATAGATTCATAACCTCTTCTTATTTTTTGTTTCTAAATTTCTTATTGAATGCGAATATATAAGAGTGTATTTTCGTTTTGATGATAATTAATGGCCGCAAAGCACATATTTGAAGTCACCACATTCCCTACAAAATCGGGCAAATATTTTGTGGAAAATTTTTCGAAAATTTTTTAACTGCAGATTAGGCCCATTTTCAAAAGAAACTAGAAAATGGCACTACTAGAAAGACTTCCTTAAGGATTTACCCCGTTCGAAGCAGTTTAGATGCCGAAAATGACATTTTAATATTTTTAAAGGTAAATTTTGCACTTTTAGATCTTACGATAAGTTATAACTTCACATGTGAATTGTTGTGCCTGTTTAAATACCACTATGATAATTGTTTTTATTTAATATTGTATTTAGGTACATCAAGAATCATGTTGGGGCTACTATCTCACCACTATCTACAAAACGTTGCATCTTTTATAACGTCTTTATTTTATTGTTCGAGTATTTTTAGCCGTTTTTTTATTTCTCATGATTCATAACCTTACATTTGTTTTTGTTTCTAAATTTCATATTGAATTCGAATATATGAGGGTGTAGTTTTTTTTTATGATAATTAATGGCCGCAAAACACATATTTGAAGTCACTACATTCTCCTTAAAATCGGGCAAAATTTTGTGGAGTATTATCCGAAAAATTTTCAATTGCAGATTTGGCTCATTTTCGCAAATTAACTAGAAACGGCACTACGAGAAAGACTCCCTTAAGGCTTTCCCGAGTTCGAGGCAGTTTAGATGCCGAAATGACATTTTACTATTTTTAAAGGCGAATTTTGCACTTTTAGACATTACGTTAAGTAATACATTCACATATGAGCTGTTGTACCTGTTTAAATACCAGTATGATACATGTTTTTATTTAATATTGTATTTAGGTACATCTAGAATTTTGTTGGGGCTACTAGCTCACCACTACCTATAAAACGTTGGTGCTTTTATAACGTCTTGGTTTTATTCTTTGAGTTATTTTAGCAGCTTTTTTATATCTCTATATTCATAACCTTATTTTTGTTTCTGTTTCTAAATTTCATATTGAGTGCAAAAATATAAGAGTGTAGTTTTCTTTGATGATAATTAATGGCCGTAAAACACATATTTGAAGTCAATACATTCCCCACAAAATCGGGCAAGTATCTCACCACTACCTAAAACACGTTGTTGCTTTTATAACGTCTTGGATTTATTGTTTGAGTATTTTTAGCAGCTTTTTTATATCTCTAGACTCATAACCTTATTTTTTTATTTGTTTCTAAATTTCATATTGAATGCGAATATAAGAGAGTGTAGTTTTGTTTTGATGATAATTAATGTCCGCAAAACACATATTTTTGTCAGCACATTCTCCACTAAATCGGGCAATATTTTGTTGAGAATTTTTCGAAAAATTTTCAATTTCAGATTAGGCTCATTTTCGCAAGATAACTAGAAAACGGAACTACAAGCAAAACTTCCCTAAGGTTTTCCCCCATTCACGGTAGTTTGGATGACGAAAATGACATTTTAATATTTTTAAAGGTGAATTTTTGCACTTTTAGATCTTACGATAAGTAATACCTTCACATATGAATTGTTGTGTCTGTTTAAATACCACTATGATACTTGTTTTTTTAATATTATATTTAGTTACATCAAGAATCATGTTAGGGCTACTCTCTCACCACTAGCTACAAAACGTTGCTGCTTTTATAACGTCTTTGTTTTATTGTTCAAGTATTTTTAGCCGCTTTTTGATTTCTCTAGATTCATAACCTTATTTTTGTGTTTGTCTCTAAATTTCATATTGAATGTGAATATATGAGAGTGTAGTTTCGTTTTGATGATAATTAATGGCCGCAAAACACATATTTGAAGTCACTACATTCTCCACAAAATTGGGCAAAATTTTGTGGAGAATTTTTTGAAAAATTTTCAGTTGCAGATTAGGCCCATTTTCGCAAATTAACTAGAAAATTACCCTACGAGCAAGACTCCCTTTAGGCTTTCCCCCGTTCGAGGCAGTTTAGATGCCGAAATGACATTTTACTATTTTTAAAGGTGAATTTTGCCCATTTAGACATTACGATAAGTATGATACATGTTTTTATTAATATTGTATTTAGGTACATCTAGAATCATGTTGGGGCTACTATCTCACCACTACCTACAAAACGTTGGTGCTTTTATAACGTCTTAGTTTTATTCTTTGAGTATTTTTAGCAGCTTTTTTTATATCTCTAGATTACCTTATTTTTGTTTCTGTTTCTAAATTTCATATTAAATGCAAATATATATAAGAGTGTAGTTTTCTTTTGATGATAATTAATGGCCGTAAAACACATATTTGAAGTCACTACATTCCCCACAAAATCGGACAAAATTATGTGGAGAATTTTTCGAAAAACTATCGGTTGCAGATTAGGCCCATTATTGGAAGATAACTAGAAAACGGCGCTACGAGCAAGACTTCCTTAAGGCTTTCACCCGTTCGAAGCAGTTTAGATGCCGAAAATGATATTTTACTATTTTTAAAGGTGAATTTTATACTTTTAGATCTTACGATAAGTAATAGCTTCACATGTGAATTGTTGTGCCTGTGTAAATACCACTATGATACATGTATTTATTTTATATCGTATTTAGGTACATCAAGAATTATGTTAGGGCTACTATCTCACCACTAGCTACAAAACGTAGTTATTTTTATAACATCTTTGTTTTATTATTTAAGTATTTTTAGCCGCTTTTTTATTTCTCTAGATTCATAACCTTTTTTTTATTTTTTGTTTCTAAATTTAATATTGAATGCGAATATATGAGAGCGTAGTTTCCTTTTGATGATAATTAATGGCCGAAAAATACATATTTGAAGTCACTATATTCTCCACAAAATCGGGCAAAATTTTGTGGAGAATGTTCCGAAAAATTTTCAGTTACAGATTAGGCCCATTTTTGTAAGATAACTAGAAAACGGCGCTACGAGCAAAACTTCCTTAAGGCTTTCCACCGTCCGAGGTAGTTTAGATGCTGAAATGATATTTTACTATTTTTAAAGGTGAATTTTGTACTTTTATATATTACGATAAGTAATACCTTCACATGTGAGCTGTTGTACCTGTTTAAATATCATTATGATACTTTTTTTTATTTAATATTGTATTTAGGTACATCGAGAATAATGTTGGGGTTACTATCTCACCACTACCTACAAAACATTTATGCTTTTATAACGTCTTGGTTTTAGTGTTTGAGTATATATTTAGCAGCTTTTTTATATCTCTAGATTCATAACCTTATTTTTGTTTTTGTTCCTAAATTTCATATTGAATGTGAATATATGAGAGTGTAGGTTCATTTTGATGATAATTAATGACCGCAAAACACATATTTGAAGTCACTACATTCCCCACAAAATCGGATAAAATTTGTAGAGATTTTTTCAAAAAACTATCAGTTGCAGATTAGGCCCATTATGGGAAGATAACTAGAAAACGACGCTACGAACAAGACTTTCTTAAGGCTTTCACCCGTTCGAAGCAGTTTAGATGCCGAAAATGATATTTTACTATTTTTAAAGGTGAATTTTACACTTTTAAATCTTATGATAAGTAATAGCTTCACATGTGAATTGTTGTACATGTGTAAATACCACTATGATACATGTTTTTATTTAATATCGTATTTAGGGACATCGATAATCATGTTAGGGCTACTATCTCACCACTAGCTACAAAACATTGTTGCGTTTATAATGTCTTTGTTTTATTGTTCGAGTTTTTTAGCCTCTTTTTTATTTCTCTATATTCATAACCTTATTTTTGTTTTTGTTTCTAAATTTCATATTGAATTCGAATAAATTTGAGTGTAGTTTTGTTTTGATGATAATTAATGGCCACAAAACACATTTTTGAAGTCACTACATTCTCCACAAAATCGGGCAAAATTTTGTGAAGAATTTTCCGAAATATTTCAGTTACAGATTAGGCCCATTTTCACAAGATAACTAGAAAACAGCGCTACGAGCAAGACTTCCTTAAGTCTTCCCCCCGTCCGATGCAGTTTAGATGCTGAAATGACATTTTACTATTTTAAAAGGTGAATTTAGCACTTTTAGATTTTACAATAAGTAATACCTTCACATGTGAACTGTTGTACCCGTTTAAATATAATTATGATACTTGTTTTTATTTAATATTATATTTAGGTACATCGAGAATAATGTTGGGGCTACTATACAAAACGTTGGTGCTTTTATAAGGTCTTGGTTTTACTGTTTGAGTATATTTAGCAGCTTTTTTATATCTCTAGATTCATAACCTTATTCTTGTTTTTGTATCTAAATTTCATATTGAATGTGAATATATGAGAATGTAGGTTCGTTTTGATGATAACTAATTGCTGCAAAACACATACTTGAAATCACTACATTCCCCACAAAATCGGGCAAAATTTTGTGGAGAATTATTCGAAAAAATTTCAATTGCGTATTAGACCCATAATTAAAATATAAATAAAAAACGACGTTACGCGCAAAACTTCCCTAAGGCTTTCCCCCGTACGAAGAAGTTTAGATGCCGGAAATGACATGTTACTATTTTTAAAGGAGAATTTTGCACTTTTAGATCTTACGAAAAGTAATACCTTCACATGTGAATTGTAGTGCCTGTTTAAATACCCTATGATACCTGTTTTTATTTAATATTGCATTTAGGTACATCGAGAATCAAGTTGGGGCTACTATCTCACCACTAGCTATAAAACGTTGCATCTTTTATAACGTCTTTGTTTTATTGTTCGAGTATTTTTAGCCGCTTTTTTATTTCTCTAGATTTATAACCTTATATTTGTTTTTGTTTCTAAATTTCATATTGTATTCGAATATATAAGAGTGTAGTTTTGTTTTGATGATAATTAATGGCCGCAAAACACATATTTGAAGTCACTACATTCCCCACAAAATCGGGTAAAATTTTGTGGAGAATTTTACGAAAAACTATCAGTTGCAGATTAGGCCCATTATTGGAAGATAACCAAAAAACGGCGCTACGAGCTAGACTTCCTTAAGTCTTTCACCCGTTCGAAGCAGTTTAGATGCCAAAAATGATATTTTACTATTTTTAAAGGTGAATTTTACACTTTTAGATCTTACGATAAGTAATAGCTTCACATGTGAATTGGTGTGCCTGTGTAAATACCACTATGATACATATTTTTATTTAATATCGTATTTGGGTACATCGAGAATCATGTTAGGGCTACTATCTCACCACTAGATACAAAACGTTGTTGCGTTTATAACGTCTTTGTTTTATTGTTTGAGTATTTTTAGCCACTTTTTTATTTCTCTATATTCATAACCTTATTTTCGTTTTTGTTTCTAAATTTCATACTGAATTCGAATAAATTAGAGTGTAGTTTTGTTTTGATGAAAATTAATGGCCACAAAATACATTTTTGAAGTCACTACATTCTCCACAAAATCGGGCAAAATTTTATGGAGGATTAAATGAAAAAATTTCGGTTACAAATTAGGCCCATTTTCGCAAGATAACTAGAAAATGACGCTACAAGCAAGACTTCCTTAAGGTTTCCCCCGTCTGAGGCAGTTTAGATGCCGAAATGACATTTTACTATTTTAAAAGGTAATTTAGCCCTTTTAGATATTACGATAAGTAATACCTTCACATGTGAACTCTTGTACCTGTTTAAATACCATTATGATACTTGTTTTTATTTAATATTGTATTTAGGTACATCGAGAATAATGTTAGGGCTAGATAACTAGAAAACGGCGTTACGAGCAAGACTTCCTTAAGGCTTTCCCCCGTTCGAAGCAGTTTAATTGCCGAAAATGACATTTTACTATTTTTAAAGGTGAATTTTGCACTTTAAATCTTATGTAATACCTATACTTGGAATTGTTGTGCCTGTGTAAATACAAGAATGATACTTGTTTTTATTTAATATTGTATTTAAGTATATCAAGAATCATGTTGGGGCTACTATCTCACCACTAGCTACAGAACGTTGCTGCTTTTATAACGTCTTTGTTTTATAATTCGAGTATTTTTAGCCGCTTTTTTATTTCTCTATATTCATGACCTCATTTTTGTTTTTGTTTCTAAATTTCATATTGAATTCGAATATATGAGAGTGTAGTTTTGTTTTAATGATAATTAATGGTCGCAAAACACATATTTGAATTCACTACATTCTCCACAAATCGGGCAAAATTTTGTGGAGAATTTTCCAAAATATTTTCAATTGTAGATTAAGTTCATTTTCACAAAATAACTAGAAAACGGCACTATGAACAAAGCTTCCTTAATGCTTTCCCCCGTTTGAAGCAGTTTAGATGCCGAAAATGACATTTGACTATTTTTAAAGGTGAATTTTGCACTTTTAAATCTTACGATAAGTAATACCTTCACATGTGAACTGTTGTGCCTATTTAAATACCACTATGATAGTTGTTTTTATTTAACATTGTATTTAGGTACATCGAGAATCATTTTGAGGCTAGTATCTCACCACTAAATACTAAACGTTGCTGCTTTTATAACGTATTGGTTTTATTGTTTGAGTATTTTTAGCAACTTTTTTATATCTCTAGACTCATAACCTTATTTTTGTTTTTGTTTCTAAATTTCATATTGAATGTGAATATATGAGATTGTAGTTTCATCTTGATGATAATTAATAGCCGCAAAATACATATTTGAAGTCACTACATTCTCTACAAAATCGGACAAAATTTTGTGGAGAATTAATTTTGAAAAATTTTCAGTTGCGTATTAGGCCCATTTTCGGAATATAAATATAAAAAGGCGCTACGAGCAAAACTTCCTTAAGGCTTTACCCCATTCGAAGCAGTTTAGATTGCAAAAATGACATTTTACTATTTTTAAAAGTGAATTTTGCACTTTTAGATCTTACGCTAAGTAATACCTTTGTAACATCCTGTTACCGGGTCTAGTTGAAATGACCATTTTGACCTTGGGTGTGCTTGTATGTTATTATAATAATTATATGTTTATAATTATTTAGTTGGTTAGTTGAGACCAGTTTGTGACAAGGGTCACAGAACAGGTCCGTTTGTTTAATTTGGACTCCGTTAGGGTAGTCAAATTAAGTACGAAAGATATCAGATAACTGGTAAATACCCGTGTGTGATAGGATATTGTATTTAACCTAATTATAAAAGCTAGAAGTCAGCTAATTCTCTCATTTTCTTGAAGCTTCCAAATTATACTCCGTACCTAAACTCTCACTCCCTTGAAACCCTAATCTCTTGAATCTTGAATCTTGATTTTGAGTTTGAATTGTGTTGTGTAATCAGTTGCTACTGATTTCGTGGTCATAACAAGGTAAGAATCATTCGTTTTCATGATGTAACCTGTGTTTAAATGAGTTTTAAAGTTAGGTTTTTATCAAAGTGGTTTTTGGTGCCAAATTAGTTGATTTTGATGTTGTTTGAGTGTAAGATTTGTGCGTTTAAGTCCCAAAAGGTTTTGTGCAAAAGATGTAACCATTTTCAGGGTCAAAAACGAGTCCATAATTGTGATTTGGTGAATTGGGGGTGAAACCCGTGGGTTTTGCAGCATCAGCTGCTGAAGAACACACTCGATCTGAAATGACCCGTCCTAATTCATCTGGACGAATACATTACATTTGGTTACATCGCGAGGTACTTGACCTCTATATGATACATTTTACAAACATTGCATTCGTTTTTAAAATACAAACTTTCATTTCATCGAAAGTTGATGACATGCATACCATTTCATAACATATCCAACTATAATTGACCTACTAATAATCTTGATGAACTCGATGACTCGAATGCAACGTCATTTGAAATATGCCATGAATGACTCCATGTAATATCTCTAATATGAGCAAATGCACAGCGGAAGATTTCTTTTATACCTGAGAATAAACATGCTTTAAAGTGTCAACCAAAAGGTTGGTGAGTTCATTAGTTTATCATAAACAATCATTTTCAATAATATAATAGACCACAAGATACTCATATTTCGAAAACAATCTGTGCAGGTCTGCTCACTGCTGGAAAATCATTCATATGATATATAAACACCTGGTAATCAACCTTAACAAGATGCATATAGAATATCCCCCGCATACCGGCATTCTGCACGGCCATGCAAAAGCATACAAACAGGCCACTCTTTTAAATATGATGGTTTTGTACACCTCACAAACAGATCATATCTTTTAAAGCTGGCGGTTGTATACCTATTTCGAAGTAGTAAAGCTGTTCAAATTATCTGACTGGGGCTTGTGAGTGCCCATAGATCTATCTTTAGGATTCGCGTCAATTAGGAGCTCGGTTTCCTAATTCTTAGATTACCAGACTATAAAGGGGCATATTCGGTTTAATAATCCAGCCATAGAATGTAGTTTTCAATACTTGTGTCTATTTCATAAAGCATTTATAAAAGAAGCACATGTATTCTCAGTCCCAAAAATATATATTGCGAAAGCATTTAAAAAGGGAGGTCTGAAACTCACAAGCCCAGTCATAGAATTTGAACTGCTTTAATACTTCGAAATAGGTATACAACCGCCAGCTTTAAAAGATATGATCTGTTTGTGAGGTGTACACAACCATCATATTTAAAAGAGTGGCCTGTTTGTATGCTTTTGCATGACCGTGCGGAATGCCGGTATGCGGGGGATATTCTATATGCATCTTGTTAAGGTCGATTACTAGATGTTTATATATCGTATGAATGATTTTCCAGCAGTGAGCAGACCTTCACAGATTGTTTTTGAAATATGAGTATCTTGTGGTCTATTATATTATTGAAAATGATTGTTTATGATAAACTAATGAACTCACCAACCTTTTGGTTGACACTTTAAAGCATGTTTATTCTCGGGTATGAAAGAAATCTTTCGTGTATTTGATCATATTAGAGATATTACATGGAGTCATTCATGGCATATTTCAAAAGACGTTGCATTCGAGTCATCAAGTTCATCAAGATTATTACTAGGTCATTTATAGTTGGATATGTTATGAAATGGTATGCATGTCATCAACTTTCGATGAAATGAAAGTTTGTCTCTTAAAAACGAATGCAATGTTTGTAAAATGTATCATATAGAGGTCAAGTACCTCGCGATGTAACCAAATATAATGTATTCGTCCAGATAGATTAGGACAGGTCATTTCAGTTAGTATCAGAGCAGTGGTCTTAGTGAACCAGGTCTTGCATTAGTGTGTCTAACTAATAGTTGCTTAGATGCATTAGTGAGTCTGGACTTCGACCGTGTCTGCATGTCAAAAGTTTTGCTTATCATTTCGTGTCGAAAATACTTATCATCCTTAAAAAATTACCTGCTTATCATTCTTAGTCTAAGACACATCTTACTGCAGTTAGTGCATCGATAGTGTACAGACAAAATTCATATCTTAGCGTATCTGTTACTATAGATTTTGCCTGACAGCTTCCGTAGATTCCTCCGTAACTTATGAGATTTTAGTATTATATATGCACATGTAAATTATGTATTGCAGGATACTAATCTACATCCTGTAATCTAATTCATATTGAAAATCCTCCATCTGATAGTACGAGATGGATCTCACATCCAGTTTGAATTCCTCAGATTCTGACAGATATTCCGACATGGATGTTCACCTAAGCTCCGGAAAGCAACATCACCATAATGAATCAATCAATCAGCCATCCCTAATTCATCTGATGGGTTCATAGTCGACTTAATCAATGGAGACGTGAAGGAGGCGATCCCTCCCACCAACCGAATTCACCTTTTGGCAAAGAACCTGAAGCACTTACCGGCGAACCTGTTCGAAACACCATTTTCTCTCTCATTTCCACAGTATCTCACCACGACTATATCACAACTCAGATTCTAAACCTTATTCATCTCCTTGTTCAAACCGCCAATCATTCCAGAGTAATAGAAGAAGTCAACGAGCTTCGCGTTGGAGTTGTAGCCTTGGAAAATATGATGCAAAACATACTAGCTTTAGTAACATCAACGGCACCAACAGTACCACCAACATCAATACCAGTACCACCAACAACAACATCCGCATTACACGCCTCAACAGCACAATCTATACCTCAAACATAATCATCGTTCTACATGACGTTCTACATCATTTTTCTTCGTTCGACATAGCAATTATGTAATCTTTAATTTTTTAGAGATTATATATTCTTATTCTAACGGTAAATCAAATGAGTTTAATATCATATTGACTCGTTAAATCCATGATTACATCTGAAGAAAATATATATGTATATATGTTTTCATAAAGATTGTAATTAAAAATTCTTTTGTACAAACTGTTAATGGTGAAAATATTTTACTATGAAAACTCACGATACGATTTGATAGTTTGTAGTAATTATGTGTATGATGGCACTGAACAAGTGCGGAGTTGTCCTCGGATTCACGAACCTATATCAAGTATACATATTAACACATATACTCGTAATCGAATAAGTTTATATATATTATTTCAATTGTTATATATTTCTATATATATATATATATACTTATATATATATATATACTTATATATATATATATATATATATATATATATATATATATTTATATATTCTATATATAAGTATTTATTTGATAAAATGATGTTAATAATGTTAATGAATAATGAGTTGTATTATTTTGTAATAATAATAATAGTATTCATAATGATAATGGTAATATTCATAATAATAACGATACTAAAAATAATGATAACTTTAATAAAAATGATAATTTTACTAAAAATGATGTTTTTAGTTAAAATGATAATTTTGATAATAATAATTCTTTTAATAATAATGACTTTGTTAATAATGATAATACTATTAAAAAAAATTGATAATAATAATTATAATAATAATTTTAATACAATGACAATGATTATAATAGTTTTAATAATAATACTACTAATGGTATCATATTAATAATAATAATGGTAATATTAATAATACTTATGTTAATGATAATTATAATAATGATCTTGCAAATACTAATAATAATGATAAAAATAATAAAAATCTTGCTTGTAAATATAATTATACTAAATGATAGCTAATACTTTTTCAATAATAATAATTATAATACTTTGTAATAATAATAGTAATAATACTACTACTAATAATAACAACAACAACAATAATAATAAAAATAATAATAATAATAATAATAATAATAATAATAATAATAATAATAATAATAATAATAATAATAATAATAATAATAAGAAAGATGAAAACTACCTTAGAAGCTTTTCTAAAAAAAATGCCCGAGACGGGACTTGAACCCGAGACCTCTCGAATAACGTAAACACCCAAGACCACTCTGCTGTACCCGTTTATCTGATTTATACCCATTTAACTTTGTTTTAAACCTATCTATTTCAACTTCTATTCTCCTTCTTCTCCACCATTTTCAACCGACGGGAATTTCTTTTACCAATTCATATTAACCATACTTATCAACTGTTTTAGAGTTTGAAAATGAACCAGAAACAATATGTTGTGATGATTTGGAATTATCAGAAAAAAAAGAAAAAAAAGCAGTAGTAGTGGTTTCACGATGATGATGATGGACTCAAATGGTGATTTCGAATTTTGGACACTTTTAGGCTATGATTACAACATGAAATAGATTCTAAATCCTTCATAGAAACTTTCTAAATCTTCAATTTAATCTGAAACATCAAAACGAATACGAATTTCTCGATGAACATAACAGTTGAATTTTGAAAAACTAACTTTGACCTCGAAATTAAGACTCGATATCAAGAATTGGAACTTAGTATTTTGCAGGAAGATTTAGTAAACGATTCCTAACAAAACTAAATTTAAGGATTCTGAAATGGGATTCGTTTTCAAGGTTTTGTAAAATTGAACTAAGAACAGGGGTATCGTGTCTGTATTTAAAAATAAAATTTGTTTTTGATTCTTTGGATTGAAGATGTAAAGGATTATATAGCGTATTGATTAATGGAGCATTTGATAACAACCAGTAGCAGAAATAAAATAATTAATCACGATCAAATATAAAAAATTTAAAAGCTGGAGCAGAAACAAAATCGTAGTAGTTGATGATAAAAAATTATAATGCAGATAAAATAAAAAATAACAAGAACCAGATTACAGTCGATCATGATTTATATAAAAATTAAAAGTAGGAATCACGATTATTAAAAAAAATCAAAAGCATTTATTACCTAATTTAGATACACGTTTTTATTTTTATTTTATTTTTAATTACTATTATTAAATAAATACATTAATAATAATACGTAATAATAATTATATTAATAATAGTAATTATATTATTAATAATAATATTGTTATTAATAATAAATAATAATAAAAATAATGATATTAATATTATTAATATTGATAGTAATATTAATATAATAAAATTAATTATGTGTATCAAATTTCATATCAATATATTATTATTGAAAATAACAATACTGATATAAATGTTAATATTAATATTTATAATAATAATGAAGGTAATAATAGTATGAGTATAACAACTATGATTTAACTTGTAAGTTAATATTGCAAGTTATTATTTATGTAATATATAATAGGTATATATATATATATATATATATATATATATATATTACATATATATATTACATATATATTTATAACAATTGTTCGTGAATCGTCGGATTTTGTCGAGGTTAGGTTTAAATTTAGTCGAAAATTTTTCGGGTTGTCATACTACTCAAAGTGTAACTTAATCCTTTGAGTGTTATGGTCATTTGCTTCTATAAATCATCGTCTCATTATGTATATAAAAGTATTATTTTAAATCGACACGTCTTATAACTAAATTAATATTACACTATAATATATATATATATATATATATATATATATATATATATATATATATATATTTATTTAAAAATATAAACTTGTATATATCATAAGTAATGGAAATATTTATGTAATGATATAATATTTATTTTTTCAAAACTAATTATATTTCAAAGTTCATTTTAAATTTTGTTTAGAAAATATTATAACACGTATCGTTTATACTTTAAAACTTAATTTGGCGTAATCCATTTATGCGCCAACGTTTATCAAACGTCCTAGATGACATATCTAAATATCAATCGAATCAAGTGTTACTTAATTTGAAACTATATATATATATATATATATATATATATATATATATATATATATATATATATATATATATATATATATATATATATATATATATCTTCAATATTCGTAAACACATTTTAAATACACGTTGCAAGTTATCTACATATATAACAACCAATATTCCATCTCACGTTATTTAATCAAAGACATCTTAAATAATCGAGTTCTATTTTATCGTAAAGCATTTTCGTACATTTAAAACTAAATCAAAGGATTATTATGTAATTTATTCTTCCACTAACCTTTGTCTAATTCTCGATAATAGAAACATTTGTTCTTACTCGTAAATCACTTTATCATTTTCCGAATATTGTTAAGATGGAAAGATTTCTTAAATCAAAGTGGGCCTCTTAACAGAGACACGTAAATCATATCATAATGAATCTGATAACTCAATTATTTGGTATCATCTTTTAATTCTGTCGGTAAATACGATCATGTAAAGTATTATACCTAATACCTTGTTTATGTTTTCAAGTTATAACATATATACACATATATACAGGTATATATTCTTATCCAATTATAATGGTTCGTGAATCGTCAAGGTCTGGTCAAGGTTAAATGAATGTATGAACAAAATTTAAAATTCTTGAGATTTAAACTTAGCAAACTTTGCTTATCGTGTCGGAATAATATAAAGATAAAGTTTAAATTCGGTTGGAAATTTCAGGGTCGTCACAAGATTTGTGGATTCAAGTTGTTGACCAGTGGATATGGTGGTAATTTGTATTGTATCGGACGTGAGTAAAAGTTAGAAATTCCATATGCGTGCACTTGTTTGAAGAAAGACGGTGGGTATTGGAAGGAAGATTTTCTATTTTGGGTTGATTATTGTGAAAGACTTAGTTGAGTTTACGGTTTGTTGACCGTAGTTGACCCGATTTCGAGGACGGAATCTCTTTAAGGGGGTAGATTTGTAACATCCTGTTACCGAGCCTAGTTGAAATGACTCTTATGACCTTGGGTGTGTTTGTATGTTATTATAATAATTATATGTTTATAATTCTTTAGTTGGTTAAATGAGACCAGTTTGTGACAAAGGTCACAGAACAGTTTCGTTTGTTTAATTTGGACTCCGTTAGGGTAGTCAAATTAAGTACGAAAGATATCAGATAACAGGTAAATACCCGTGTGTGATAGGCTATTGTATTTAACCTAATTATAAAAGCCAGAAGTCAGCTACTTCTCTCATTTTTTGGAAGCTTCCAAATTATACTCCGTACCTGAACTCTCACTCTCTTGAAACCTTAATCTTTTGAATCTTGATTTTGAGTTTAAATTGTGTTGCGTAATCAGTTGCTACTGATTTCGTGGTCATAACAAGGTAATATTCATTCGTTTTGATGATGTAATCTGTGTTTTAATGAGTTTTAAAGTTAGGTTTTTATCAAAGTGGTTTTTTGGTGCCAAATTAGTTGATTTTGATGTTGTTTGAGTGCAAGATTTGTGGGTTTAAGTCCCAAAAGGTTTTGTGCAAAAGATGTAACCATTTTCAGGGTCAAAAATGAGTCTAAAATCGAGATTTGGTGAATTGGGGGTGAAATCCGTGGGTTTTGCAGCATCAGCTGCTGAAGAACGTACTCGGTGGACTGTCTTTGACAATCGACCGAGTGACTCAAACGATCGACCGGTTGAGTGACACACTCTACCGAGTGTGTATGAGTTCTGGCCAGATGATTTAACTTACTCAGTCGACCGTGTGTGAGGACACACGGCCGTGTGTGTTGACACATTCGACCGACTTTGTAAGTCAGTCGACCGAGTGTCTTTGTGGGCAGAATATTTTACTAAGTGTTGATGTCTAGCCGTTATGCTTCCCGTGTGACTTATGATAATTTGGATGTAAATTCTGAAAATGCATAAGTGTTAGGTGGACTTTTAGTGACACTTTTGTTACTAATTTGTTGTATTGTGCTGTTTTGTGCTAACAGACAGAAACTAACTTGATTTGCCTTATGTTCAGGTGAAAAGGATAAAGAAGAAGCTCAGTGATAGATTATCTGAGCTAGTTGCTGGTATTCAGTGAGTGGGATTATCTCTTGGTGTAGTATAAAGTAGCAAGTTGCGCTACTATGTTTATATTGTTGATAATTACCATGATTAGTAGTTATGATCTACAGTTGATCGCATTTAAGGTTGCCATGCTTTTAGTAGTATTAGTTGCCTGTAGTAGTAGTTGTTGACTGGTTGTATGTGCACAAGTTGTTGTCTGAACCTTGATCTGTTAGGTTCAGCTCAGAGAGGTCAACCTAGTTGTGGTTGGGTCTAGTTGGCTACCATTTTTGAGTATAGTGTTGAACGATGCATCATCTGCGTGTGGATGACTATACTGGGGATTCAGTAGTAAAGACTATTGGTAGACACTAGACTGATCAGCTAGTGGTCGCGTGCCCGTACAAGCCGCCGATCCTCTAGTTGGAGTAAAGTTACTAGTTGATAGTTGCTAGGTGTTGTGTGTTGTATGTGGTTGTATGAAGCTGTTGTTATAGGAGTACAAGTTGGTACTGTATGCTAGACCTTTTAATAGTTCAATTCACTTAGCCTTATGCTAACCCCTCACCTCCTCCCTTGCAGGCTCTGGATCTTAGTGCTGGTAAGGACGGGAGTCGGGCTGACGATATCTTTGACAAGATGAACTATGATGTCTTAACTTTTGTAAATATGTAACTAGACGTTTAACGTAACACATGTGGTTTGTAACTAAATAATTAACTAGATGATTTGTTATAATCATGTTTGAAATTAACTAAGGGTATTTGTGTAAATTCAGTCTTCCGCTGTGATTAAAAAAAAAGGTGTTACAACCTTCACATGTGAATTGTTGTGCATGTGTAAATACCACTAGGATACTTGTTTTTAATTAATATTGTATTTAGCTACATCGAAAATCATGTTGGGGCTACTATCTCAACACTAGCTAAAAAACGTTGCTGATTTTATAACGACTTTGTTTTATTATTCGAGTATTTTTAGCAGCTTTTTTATTTCTCTATATTTATAACCTTATTTTTGTTTTTGTTTTTAAATTTCATATTGAACATGAATATATGAGAGTGTAGTTTCGTTTTGATGATAATTAATGTCCGCAAAATAAATATTTGAAGTCACTACATTCTCCACAAAATCGGGCAAAATTTTGTGGAGAATTTTCCGAAAAATTTTCAGTTGCAGATTAGGCCCATTTTCTCAAGATAACTAGAAAATGTCGCTACGAGCAATACTTCCTTAAGGCTTCCCCCGTTCGAGGCAGTATAGATGCTGAAATGACATTTTACTACTTTTAAAGGTGAATTTTTCACTTTTAGATCTTACAATAAGTAATACCTTCACATGTGAATTGTTGTGCCTGTGTAAATACCACTATGATACTTATTTTTATTTAATATTGTATTTAGGTACATCGAGAATCATATTGGGGCTACTATCTCACCACTAGCTACCAAACGTTGCTGCTTTTATAACGTCTTTGTTTTATTGTTCGAGTATTTTTAGCCGCTTTTTTATTTCTCTATATTCATAACCTTATTTTTGTTTTTGTTTCAAAATTTCTTATTGAATGTGAATATATGTGAGTTTAGTTTCATTTTGAGGATAACTAATGGCCGCAAAACACATATTTAAAGTCATTACATTCTCCACAAAATCGTGCAAAATTTTGTGGAGAATTTTTTGAAAAATTTTCAGTTGCAGATTAGGCCCATTTTCGAAAGATAACTAGAAAATGGCGCTATGAGCCAGACTTCTTTAAGGCTTTCCCCCATTTGAAGTAGTTTAAATGCCGAAAATGACATTTTACTATTTTTAAAGGTGAATTTTGCACTTTTAAATCTTACGATAAGCAATACCTTCACATGTGAACTGTTATGCCTATTTAAATACCACTATGATACTTGTTTTTATTTAACTTTGTATTTAATTACATCTAGAATCATGTTGGAGGTAGTATTTAACCAGTAAATACAAAACGATGCTGCTTTTATAACGTCTTAGTTTTATTGTTCGAGTATTTTTAGCCGCTTTTTTATTTTTCGAGATTCATAACCTTATTTTTGTTTTTGTTTCTAAATTTCATATTGAATTCGAATATAAGATAGTGTAGTTTTGTTTTGATGATAACTAATAGCCACAAAACACATATTTGAAGTCACTACATTCTCCACAAAATCGAGCAAAATTTTGTGGAGAATTTTTCAAAAAATTTTCAATTGCTTATTAGGCTCATTTTCGAAAGATAACTAGAAAACGGCACTACGAGCAAGACTTTCTTATGGCTTTCCCCCGTTCGAAGCAGTTTAAATGCCGAAAATGACATTTTACTATTTTTAAAGGTGAATTTTGCACTTTTAAATCTTACGATAAGTAATACCATCAAATTAGAATTTTTGTGCTTGTGTAAATAAAACAATGATACTTGTTTTTATTTAATATTGTATTTAGGTACATCAAGAATCATGTTGGGGCTACTATCTCTCCACTAGCTACAAAACGTTGCTGCTTTTATAACGACTTTGTTTATTATTCGAGTATTTTTAGCCGCTTTTTTATTTCTCTAGATTTATGAACTTATTTTTGTTTTTGTTTCTAGATTCCATATTGAATTCGAATATATGAGAGTGTAGTTTTGTTTTGATAATAATTAAAGGCCGCAAAACACATATTTGAATTCACTACATTCTCCACAAAATCGGGCAAAATTTTGTGGAAAATTTTCTGAAATATTTTCAATTGTAGATTAAGTTCATTTTCGCAAAATTACTAGAAAATGGCGCTACGAACAAAGCTTCCTTAAGGCTTTCCCCTGTTTGAAGCAGTTTAGATGCCGAAAATGACATTTTACTATTTTTAAAGGTGAATTTTGCATTTTTAAATCTTACGATAAGTAATATCTTCACATGTGAACTGTTGTGCCTATTTAAATAACACTATGATAGTTGTTTTTATTTAACATTGTATTTAGGTACATCGAGAATCATGTTGGGGCTAATATCTAACCACTAAATACAAAACGTTGCTGCTTTTGTAACGTATTGGTTTTATTGTTTGAGTATTTTTAGCAACTTTTTTTATATCTCTAGACTCATAACCTTATTTTTTTATTTGTTTCTAAATTTCATATTGAATACGAATATATGAGAGTGTAGTTTTGTTTTGATAATAATTAATGGCCGCAAAACACATATTTTAAGTCACCACATTCCCCACAAAATAAGGCAAAAGTTTGTGGAGAATTTTTCGAAAAACTATCAGTTGTAGATTAGGCCCATTTTCAGAACATAACTAGAAAACGGTGATACGAGCAAGTCTTCCTTAAGGCTTTTCCCCGTTCGACGCAGTTTAAATGCTGAAAATGACATTATACTATTTTTAAAGGTGAATTTTGCACTTTTAGATCTTACGATAAGTAGTACCTTCACATCTGAATTGTTGTGCCTGTGTAAATAAAACAATGATACTTGTTTTTATTTAATATTGTATTTTGGTACGTCAAGAATCATGTTGGGGCTACTATCTCACCACTAGCTACAAAACGTTGCTACTTTTATAACGTCTTTGTTTTATTATTCGAATATTTTTAGCCGCGTTTTTATTTCTCTAGATTCATAACCTTATTTTTGTTTTTGTTTCAAAATTTCATATTGAATGCGAATATATGAGAGTGTATTTTCATTTTGATGATAAATAATGACCGCAAAACACATATTTGAAGTCACTACATTCCCCACAAAATTGGGCAAAATTTTGTGGAGAATTTTCTGAAAAATTTTCAATTGCAGATTAGGCCATTTTTGTAAGATAAATAGATAACGGCATTACGAGCAAGACTTTCATAACGCTTTCACCCGTTCGATGCAGTTTAGATGCCGAAAATGACATTTTACTATTTTTAAGGTGAATTTTGCATTTTTAGACCTTTCGATAAGTAATACCTTCACATGTGAACTGTTGTACCTGTTTAAATACCACTATGATACTTGTTTGTATTTTATATTGTATTTAGGTACATCGAAAATCATGTTGAGGCTACTATCTCACCACTACCTACAAAACGTTGGTGCTTTAATAAAGTCTTGGTTTTATTTTTTGAGTATTTTTAGGAGTTTTATTTATATCTCAAGATTCATAACCTTATTTTTGTTTTTTGTTTCTAAATTTCATATTGAATGCGACTATATGAGAGTGTAGTTTCGTTTTGATGATAATTAATGGCCGCAAAACACCAATTTGAAGTCACTACATTCTCCACAAAATCGGGTCAAATTTTTTGTGGAGAATTTTTCGAAAAAATTTCATTTGCGGATTAGACCCATTTTCGCAAGATAAATAGAAAGCGGTACTACGAGCAAAACTTCGTTAAGGCTTTCCCCCGTTCGAAGCATTTTAGATGCCGAAATTGACATTTTACTATTTTTAAAGGTGAATTTTGCACTTTTAATACATTCCCATGTGAATTGTTGTGTCGGTTTAAATACCACTATGATACATGTTTTTATTTAATATTGTATTTAGGTACATCGAGAATCATGTTGGGGATACTATCTCACCACTAGCTACAAAACGTTGATGCTTTTATAACGTCTTTGTTTTATTGTTCGAGTATTTTTAGCCACTTTTTTATTTCTCTATATTCATAACCTTATTTTTATTTTTGTTTCTATATTTCATATTTAGTTCGAATATATGAGAGTGTTGTTTCGTTTTGAAGATAAATAATGGCCGCAAAACACATATTTGAAGTCACTACATTCCCCACAAAATCGGGCAAAATTTTGTGGGGAATTTTCGAAAACTATCAGTTGCAGATTAGGCCCTTGTTTGGAAGATAACTAGAAAATGGCGCTACGAGCAAGACTTCCTTGAAGTTTTCACCCGTTCGAAGCAGTTTAGATCCGAAAATGACATTTTACTATTTTTAAAGGTGAATTTTGCATTTTTAGATCTTACGATAAATAATACCTTCACATGTGAATTGTTGTGCCTGTGTAAATACCACTATTGTGATGACCCGGGAAATTCCGACCAAATTTAAACTTAATCTTTATATGATTCTAACACGATAAGCAAAGTCTGTTAGGTTGAGTCTCAAGATTTTTGAACTATTTCTTGCACTCATTTAACTTTGACTATTCCCGATGATTCACGAACAACTATATATAAATAGATACATATACATTAATTTGAAAATATTATGATTTGATATAATATATGATTTAATTGTTGAAAATAAATATGAAAAATAATATGCGATGTAATGAAAACTATTATTATAAATATATAGATATATATTTATATATATAAATATGTATATAAATATTACTGGTAAATATATAAATTATATTAAATTCAATGGTTTAAAGATATATAATATAGTTATTTAATAGTTAAACTTGCTATTTAAAACCCTTTATATATAGAAAGAGAATATATTAAAAATAAATGATTTCGAGTCTAATTAGTAAACGTCAGTAGCACTCGGTTGACGATTTGTTAGTTTTAATATAGATATTGTACATGTCCATGAAGGATCGAAATAAAAGTTGAACTGTAAATTGATTACGAAGATTTTAGATTTATCAAAAATATTTTTACTCTTTTAAGATTAAATATTAGTACTCCGTACATATAAATTGGTACAGAAAATAAATAATTACCGAACCTTTTTGATCAGGTTTCAAACAGGTAATGAGTGAAATAATTAAATATGTTTAATTTAAAAATTTAGGATTTTTAGGAACACTTTTAGATCTTAACTGTTTAGCAATGGACACGAATCATCACCCATTCAATACTGTCGGTAGAGTATTCCAAAAACTCTGGCTGCTTAATATTTAAATGGGAATTACTGTTGGCTTTTCTATGATTGGTGATATTTTACTTTTATAATATTATTAAGTTATTATATACATACATAATTATATATAGAATCACCAAGCCATTCTCTTTCCTATCACTACTTGATCGTGTTTATATGTCAACCATCTCCATTGCCGCATCACCTCAACCACCTGAGCCCCTATCACCACCCTGCACAACCACCACGATCACCATAAAAACCGGCAACCATTACCTCTCTTCTCTCTCTCTCCTAAAAACCACACGACAATCACCACCAATTCTTGAACACCATTCCTATCTAAATTAAGTCATCCCCACCACGACACAAACCCACTTAGCTTTGAACAGCCACGGTTCGAAGAACAACCTGTCACCATCAAACATGTGCTACTGTAATGCTTCTATTTTCACTTTAAAACCGCCATGACTGTTATCACCAAGAACCGTTGCAGTTGCGGCTACTTATATCCTATTACTGTTTTCAAACGCAAGCCCTACTACCATTATTTTCTACTTTGCTGCTGCATATCTTATGATTCAATGATGGTAGTCAATGTTTATGAAAAACGGATACATGATGTTGATGAAGAAGATGAACAGTGCTCGATGATAATGTTGTCATATGTTGATAATGGTAACGAATTGATGATGATGTGATGAGAATGAGAAGGTGAAGTCATGGTGATGAAGATGGGTGACAACACGTGATAAACGAGGAAGAAGATGACAGTTTGTTTTTCTTTCTCTTTTCTTTCGTTTGATGACCCTAGCGACAGGAAACATCACAGTAAACAGATTATTGCTAATGGATTCATGTATTAGACGTGGGCTTCAAATTTGATTTGTTGGGCCATCTAGTTTTAGGATAATTTGAATTTTGGGCTGAATATATATCATGTATCATAGGTATACGTTTCATTATTTCCTGTTAAAGTTCAAATGATGTTGATGGGGAGTATATTATAGGGATGTCGATGATAATGGATCATGAGGATGATGTGAAGTTTTATAATGATGATGGTGTAACGGAGAGACGATGTTATGATATAATAATGAAGAACAAGAGGTAACGATATGATTAAGATTAGGATTATAATTAAGATTATGAATTATGATTATGGATATAAAGAATGATACTAGTGTTTGATTGTAAAGACGATGATGATAACGGGTTTGGCAACGATAATAAGACTATGATTTTTTTTGATTTTGTTGTTGATGAAGTACAGGATTAACGATGATGGCGAGGATGAGGATGAGTGAAAACATTGATGATGATACGGATGACGTTATGATGATCAAGATGATGAGAAACCGAGGTTACGATTATGATGTTAATGATGATGACGATGGTATAGATATACGCTTAGAATGATGATGATGATGATGATGATGATGATGAGCCGTTGATTAAGATGATGATGATGATGATGAAATATAATGAAAACAGATTGATACGGGTTAATATGTTTGGGATTAATATAGTTTCAGAAAGTGAGCAAGCAGCTCAATGGCGTGGATGCTATGATGTCTACTACGAGGTCGCGGGTTCAAGTCCCGGCTCAGACACTTTATTTTTATTAGCCTTTTAAGGTAGTCTTAACATTAGTATTGCTATTATTAATTTTATCATTTCAATTATTAATATATGTATTATTATTATCATTATGATTATGATTATTAATTACTAGTGAAAGTATTGTTATTATTATTATTATCATTATTATTATTATTATCATTACTATTATCATTAGGATTATTATTACAACTAAACTAGTATCATAATTATTATTAGCAGAAAAATTATTAGTTTATAGTTATTATATTTATCAGTATTATTATTACCAAATATTACTTTTAAGTATTTTTATCACTATTATTATTTTTATTGTAAAAATAATACAATTTTTTTTCTACCAAACAAATATTAAGTTTGATGTAATATATTTATTGTATATATTAATATTAATTATCAATAAATTAGTTAATTAAAGTAATTTAATAATTATTTGATATATTAATATTAAGAACTTACTTAAGTTAAAAATAGATAGTAATTATTTATTAACAAGATAGGAAATAAAAATATAAATATATTACTAATATTAATATATAAACTTATTCGATTACGATTATATGTGTTAATAAATATACTTGATATAGGTTCGTGAATCCGAGGCCAAACCTTGCATTGTTCAGTTAATCAATATTGTCATATGTATTTTTACTACAAAATACATTAGGTGAGTTTCATTTGCTCCCTTTTTACTCATTACATTTTTGGGCTGAGAATACATGCAAATGCTTTATTTGCTGTTTTATAATATTTATATGCGTGAGTTTCATTATCCCCTTTTTAAATGCTTTTGCAATATATATTTTTGAGACTGAGAATGCATGCACTGTTTTTATAACTGTTTTACGAAATAGACACAAGTAATCAAAAACTACATTATATGGTTGAATGATCGAAATCGAATATGCCCCTTTTTATATAGTCTGGTAATCTAAGAATTAGGGAACAGACACCCTAATTGACGCGAACTCTAAAGATAGATCTATCGGGCCCAACAAGCCCCATCCAAAGTACCGGATGCTTTAGTACTTAGAAATTTATATCATGTCCGAAGGAGGATCCCGGAATGATGGGGATATTCTTATATACATATTGTGAATGTCGGTTACCAGGTGTTCAATCCATATGAATGATATTTTTGTCTCTATGCATGGGACATATGTTTATGAGAAATAGAAATATGAAATCTTGTGGTCTATTAAAATTATGAAATGATTATTTATGCTAAACTAATGAACTCACCAACCTTTTGGTTGACACTTGAAAGTATGTTTATTCTCAGGTACGAAAGAAATCTTCCGCTGTGCATTTGATCATTTTAAAGATATTACTTGGAGTCATTCATGACATATTTCAAAAGACGTTGCATTCGAGTCGTTGAGTTTATCAAGATCATTATTAAGTCAATTAGAGTTGGATATATTATGAAATGGTATGCATGTCTGTCAACTTTAGATGTAATGAAAGATTGTCTTTTCAAAAACGAATGCAATGTTTGTAAAATGTATCATATAGAGGTCAAGTACCTCGCGATGTAATCAACTGATGTGAATCATTTATAATCGATATGGACTTTGTCCGGATGGATTAGGACGGGTCCTTTCAGTTGGTATCAGAGCGGTGGTCTTAGCGAACCAGGTCTTGCATTAGCGTGCCTAACTGATAGTCGTTAGGATGCATTAGTGAGTCTGGACTTCGACCGTGTCTGCATGTCAAAAGTTTTGCTTATCATTTTTATCAGAAAACATCTGCTTATCATCCTTAGGAAATTACCTACTCATTATTCTTAGTCTAGACACATTTTACTGCATTGACTGCATGAAGAGTGTATAGACAAAATTCATATCTTAGCGTATCTGACAATTCATATCTTAGTGTATCTGTTACTGTAGACCTTGCCTGATATCTCTCGTAAATTTCTCCTTAATTTAAGGGATCCTGGTACTATATATATCTATGCAAATTATGCATTGAGAATACCATCTAACTATCAATTGATGCCACTAAACTCTTCATACCAAAAATCTTTCCTGAGATCGTTTAAGATGGCCTCTACGAATCGACCAAGTTCCTCTGACTCTGAAGACAGCGTGACAGGAGCACACCAACCAATCAACTACCGTGATTACTGGAGAAAATGGGGGTGGGTTCGTGACATACTCACCCTATGGAGAAGGGAAGAAGGTACTCCATATCATGAATCGAATCTACCACCTAACCTTGGAGTACTCGACCCGCTCACCGGCGAACCTGTTCGCAACACCGTTTATACCCTTTTTGCCAGAATTTTTCGTCTTGAGACTACCATTAACGGAACTAGAGAATATATCCAATCTCTACCTCACACTGATAACCAACCAGGGTTAGTAGAAGAAGTTAGAGAACTCCGAGCTCGAGTATTAACTTTAGAGAGCACGGTATACAATTTGCAATCATCAACAGTATCACCAACACCAGTAACATCACCAGCCTTAGCACCAATGGCACCAGTACCACCAACAACCCAAGTTTCAACAATCCATGCCTCAACATCTCATTCTGTACCTCGAGTATAATTATCGTTCCACAAATCACTCTACATCATTTATCTTCGTTCGACATGACGATTATGTAAACTCTAATGTTTTAGAGATTATGTATCATAGTTCTAATCGTAAATCTGATGAGTTTAATATTACATTCTCATTAAATCCATAATTACATCTGAAGAAAATATATATGTAAATATATTTTCATAAAGATTGTGATTAAAAATTCTTTCGTACAAACTGTTAATGGTAAAAATATTTTAACGGGTAGGTAATACCCGAGAAATATTTATGATTTCACATTAATAAGTTACATTGTACAGTCTTCGAATCTGATTCAACGGTCGATTACCATCCTACCTACATCTATCGATATACGAATCCGTTCATCACAGAATAACCATTTTCATTCAAATTCAATTTCATATTTGGATTTTTACTTACCAGAATCCAACAAGTGGCATAATGAAGAAATAATGGACACAATAAAAATTGATTAGAAACAGACTAATTAACAATATGGAATTTTGTTAAGAAACCATGCTAACTGTTCCAGCTAACTGTTCCTAGCTAACTGATTACATTCTATTTATCGCATTTTATTTATTGCAATTTAATTATCGCAATTTACATTCCCGCAATTTTATTTATTGTCATCTAATTTCTGTTATTTACTTTACGCACTTTAATTATCGTTATTTAATTCCTGTTATTTATTTTACGCACTTTAAATATCGGGACACGTATACAAGGTTTTGACATATCATATCCATGAATCTATATATATTATTTAGAATCACCATAGACACTCTATATGCAGTAATGATCGAGTTCTCTATACAAGGTTGAGGTTGATTCTATAATAATATATATACTTTGAGTTGTGATCGAGTCTGAGACATGTACACGGGTCCCGATACGTATTAATTAATTCGGATATTATATATTAAGCTATATATGTATTATCGGACTGTTAATTGTGGACTATCAAATATGGACTGTCGACATTGGATAATTAAAATGAATTAAAATATTGATTATAACATATGAAACTAAACATATCTTCAAGTTTGCCACTTGATCTCATCTTAAACCTCATCTGTATCTTGACGATTACAATCTGCGTTCAAACCTTTCATGATTCTTGAAAACACCTCAATCGATAGGATGAATCAACCGCACTTCATCTATGGAAGGAAAGGTTTATACATATAGTTATGCACCTGAGAAACTCTCGGCAACTGAGTAAAAGTTGAACACGTAGCCGCATCAGATCCTTTGGCATTTATTAGCAAAAATAACTTTGCGATCCCTTTCCAAATTAGCCAATTTTGTCACAGCTTCAGCAATTCAACTTCGACTTTTCGTACAAAACAACCTTATTATAATGTTGATATATACGCTTGCTCTTTTATTGTTACCAGGGAACCTTTAATATTCCACCATATTACCATCAGCGTTTAATCATCTAAAAACACAATTTTCCTGAAATCACCTCGGATTAATAACCGATGATTCAGATATCATAGCATTAAATGCAGAGGAAACAGAAAAATGGAAGATGGTCTAAACGACCAAAAGTTTGATGATAAAGAAAGGAGTGTTAGGAACGCTCGATATAAAATTGGGTATTGAAAAACAGATTGAGCTACCCATGAAGGAGATCAAGTACAAATACAAGGACCAAACCCTATATTCAAAGGATTCAGGTAATTCTAGATCCGTTGAAATCTTTAGTGAATATCTTGCTCCTTACTTTAAACCCTTGCAGATAATAGTTTCTATCATCCTCTAATCTTAGATATTCCGTGATATTATCGTATCTTTCATTATAAATATTCTCCATATTTCTGGAGATATTTTTATAACTATTCTTATCTGAAATCATTAATCTCTTCGTGCTATCAATATTACATCATATAAGAACTGTTAGTTTCTATATTCTGTAAACTTTCGAGATTAAAATATGAATGGTTTGAAGTCGTGTTGGGGACTGAAGCATGAGTTAGTATAATATAATGACACTTGATCAACGTGATTATATTACAGTAAGTCATGCTGAGTTTCTAAATGGAACATGATGATTCACAGATTATAACGTCATCATGTGCCATGTTACACGATTTGTTCATTCTACTTCACCTCCGAACATATCAAGAAAATATATTCTTGATAGTTCTATTCTCAGTGATTCGGGTAATTTGACAAATCAAATCGTGCGATCACGTTCTTTCTTGCTTAAAACCTGGAGTTCATTCGAAACTCCATATTTACGAATTCTGGACCTTTACTCGCTTTACTAGAGGTCGATAGGATAATAAAAAGGCGAAGAACTTCGAAATATAAGAGAAAATATATAGCCCAATAACAACACGGAGATTACAAACCGTGGATATTAATACGAATAGCAATATAAAGACACGGTAGAATTAAGAATAGTATCACCCCAAGGTAATAGTAAAAGTAAACAGATTTTTCTGGTGAAAGATTAAAAAGAAGGGTGACAGAAATAATAATTAGAAAAATATCAAGGATTAGAACTGGATTAAGCATTTCATAATCTTTTGGGATATATGAACTAAGAAAGAGAATATAGGAATGGTGAGAATAATGGAACGGAAGAGCTTAATCTATAATGGAAATATCAGACAGAGTAATCGAGGCAGATCACCGTATTAAATAATAGAGATCTAAATTTCCTTACTCACCGAAGAATCAAATCTTTTAGATTTCGAAGATTTTCTTTAAATCCTTTGAACTCCGGAATTCAACCCTGACTCGGTCAAAAGTTAAGAAGAATCTTTACTTTCCTATTTCACTCATTGGTGATAGCTTTATTCGTACTCTTCGAATAATCGAATTATTTTATCCATACTACTCACTGATGATAAAACTCTAAATTTCAACTCACATGAGTCATGAAAACATACTTATTGTCAGCCATGACCCTCTCACTCAAATTTCGGGACGAAATTTCTTTAACGGGTAGGTACTGTGATGACCCGGGAAATTCCGACCAAATTTAAACTTAATCTTTATATGATTCTAACACGATAAGCAAAGTCTGTTAGGTTGAGTCTCAAGATTTTTGAACTATTTCTTGCACTCATTTAACTTTGACTATTCCCGATGATTCACGAACAACTATATATAAATAGATACATATACATTAATTTGAAAATATTACGATTTGAAATAATATATGATTTAATTGTTGAAAATAAATATGAAAAATAATATGCGATGTAATGAAAACTATTATTATAAATATATAGATATATATTTATATATATAAATATGTATATAAATATTACTGGTAAATATATAAATTATATTAAATTCAATGGTTTAAAGATATATAATATAGTTATTTAATAGTTAAACTTGCTATTTAAAACCCTTTATATATAGAAAGAGAATATATTAAAAATAAATGATTTCGAGTCTAATTAGTAAACGTCAGTAGCACTCGGTTGACGATTTGTTAGTTTTAATATAGATATTGTACATGTCCATGAAGGATCGAAATAAAAGTTGAACTGTAAATTGGTTACGAAGATTTTAGATTTATCAAAAATATTTTTACTCTTTTAAGATTAAATATTAATACTCCGTACATATAAATTGGTACAGAAAATAAATAATTACCGAACCTTTTTGATCAGGTTTCAAACAGGTAATGAGTAAAATAATTAAATATGTTTAATATAAAAATTTGGGATTTTTAGGAACACTTTTAGATCTTAACTGTTTAGCAATGGACACGAATCATCACCCATTCAATACTGTCGGTAGAGTATTCCAAAAACTCTGGCTGCTTAATATTTAAATGGGAATTACTGTTGGCTTTTCTATGATTGGTGATATTTTACTTTTATAATATTATTAATTTATTATATACATACATAATTATATATAGAATCACCAAACCATTCTCTTTCCTATCACTACTTGATCGTGTTTATATGTCAACCATCTCCATTGCCGCATCACCTCAACCACCTGAGCACCTATCACCACCCTGCACAACCACCACGATCACCATAAAAATCGGCAACCATTACCTCTCTTCTCTCTCTCTCCTAAAAACCACACGACAATCACCACCAATTCTTGAACACCATTCCTATCTAAATTAAGTCATCCCCACCACTACACAAACCCACTTAGCTTTGAACAGCCACGGTTCGAAGAACAACCTGTCACCATCAAACATGTGCTACTGTAATGCTTCTATTTTCACTTTAAAACCGCCATGACTGTTATCACCAAGAACCGTTGCAGTTGCGGCTACTTATATCCTATTACTGTTTTCAAACACAAGCCCTACTACCATTATTTTCTACTTTGCTGCTGCATATCTTATGATTCAATGATGGTAGTCAATGTTTATGAAAAACGGATACATGATGTTGATGAAGAAGATGAACAGTGCTCGATGATAATGTTGTCATATGTTGATAATGGTAACGAATTGATGATGATGTGATGAGAATGAGAAGGTGCAGTCATGGTGATGAAGATGGGTGACAACACATGATAAACGAGGAAGAAGATGACAGTTTGTTTTTCTTTCTCTTTTCTTTCGTTTGATGACCCTAGCGACAGGAAACATCACAGTAAACAGATTATTGCTAATGGATTCATGTATTAGACGTGGGCTTCAAATTTGATTTGTTGGGCCATCTAGTTTTAGGATAATTTGAATTTTGGGCTGAATATATATCATGTATCATAGGTATACGTTTCATTATTTCCTGTTAAAGTTCAAATGATGTTGATAGGGAGTATATTATAGGGATGTCGATGATAATGGATCATGAGGATGATGTGAAGTTTTATAATGATGATGGTGTAACGGAGAGACGATGTTATGATATAATAATGAAGAACAAGAGGTAACAATATGATTAAGATTAGGATTATAATTAAGATTATGAATTATGATTATGGATATAAAGAATGATACTAGTGTTTGATTGTAAAGACGATGATGATAACGAGTTTGGCAACGATAATAAGACTATGATTTTTTTTGATTTTGTCGGTGATGAAGTACAGGATTAACGATGATGGCGAGGATGAGGATGAGTGAAAACGTTGATGATGATACGGATGACGTTATGATGATCAAGATGATGAGAAACCGAGGTTACGATTATGATGTTAATGATGATGACGATGGTATAGATATACGCTTAGAATGATGATGATGATGATGATGATGATGATGAGCCGTTGATTAAGATGATGATGATGATGAAATATAATGAAAACAGATTGATACGGGTTAATATGTTTGGGATTAATATAGTTTCAGAAAGTGAGCAAGCAGCTCAATGGCGTGGATGCTATGATGTCTACCACGAGGTCGCGGGTTCAAGTCCCGGCTCAGACACTTTATTTTTATTAGCCTTTTAAGGTAGTCTTAACATTAGTATTGCTATTATTAATTTTATCATTTCAATTATTAATATATGTATTATTATTATCATTATGATTATGATTATGATTATTAATTAGTAGTGAAAGTATTGTTATTATTATTATTATTATCATTATTATTATTATTATCATTACTATTATCATTAGGATTATTATTACAACTAAACTAGTATCATAATTATTATTAGCAGAAAAATTATTAGTTTATAGTTATTATATTTATCAGTATTATTATTACCAAATATTACTTTTAAGTATTTTTATCACTATTATTATTTTTATTGTAAAAATAATACAATTTTTTTTCTACCAAACAAATATTAAGTTTGATGTAATATATTTATTGTATATATTAATATTAATTATCAATAAATTAGTTAATTAAAGTAATTTAATAATTATTTGATATATTAATATTAAGAACTTACTTAAGTTAAAAATAGATAGTAATTATTTATTAACAAGATAGGAAATAAAAATATAAATATATTACTAATATTAATATATAAACTTATTCGATTACGATTATATGTGTTAATAAATATACTTGATATTGGTTCGTGAATCCGAGGCCAAACCTTGCATTGTTCAGTTAATCAATATTGTCATATGTATTTTTACTACAAAATACATTAGGTGAGTTTCATTTGCTCCCTTTTTACTCATTACATTTTTGGGCTGAGAATACATGCAAATGCTTTATTTGCTGTTTTATAATATTTATATGCGTGAGTTTCATTATCCCCTTTTTAAATGCTTTTGCAATATATATTTTTGGGACTGAGAATGCATGCGCTGTTTTTATAACTGTTTTACGAAATAGACACAAGTAATCAAAAACTACATTATATGGTTGAATGATCGAAATCGAATATGCCCCTTTTTATATAGTCTGGTAATCTAAGAATTAGGGAACAGACACCCTAATTGACGCGAACTCTAAAGATAGATCTATCGGGCCCAACAAGCCCCATCCAAAGTACCGGATGCTTTAGTACTTCGAAATTTATATCATGTCCGAAGGAGGATCCCGGAATGATGGGGATATTCTTATATACATATTGTGAATGTCGGTTACCAGGTGTTCAATCCATATGAATGATATTTTTGTCTCTATGCATGGGACGTATGTTTATGAGAAATAGAAATATGAAATCTTGTGGTCTATTAAAATTATGAAATGATTATTTATGCTAAACTAATTAACTCACCAACCTTTTGGTTGACACTTGAAAGCATGTTTATTCTCAGGTACGAAAGAAATCTTTCGCTGTGCATTTGATCATTTTAAAGATATTACTTGGAGTCATTCATGACATATTTCAAAAGACGTTGCATTCGAGTCGTTGAGTTTATCAAGATCATTATTAAGTCAATTAGAGTTGGATATATTATGAAATGGTATGCATGTCTGTCAACTTTAGATGTAATGAAAGATTGTCTTTTCAAAAACGAATGCAATGTTTGTAAAATGTATCATATAGAGGTCAAGTACCTCGCGATGTAATCAACTGATGTGAATCGTTTATAATCGATATGGACTTTGTCCGGATGGATTAGGACGGGTCCTTTCAACTATGATACTTGTTTTTATTTAATGTTGTATTTAGGTACATCAAGAATCATGTTGGGGCTACTATCTCACCACTAGCTATAAAACGTTATTGCTTTTATAACGTGTTTGTTTTATTGTTCGAGTATTTTTAGCCGCTTTTTATTTCCCTAGATTCATAACCTTATTTTTGTTTTTTTTTTTGTTTCTAGATTTCATATTGAATGCGAATATATGAGAGTGTAGTTTCGTTTTGATGATAATTAATGGCCACAAAACACATATTTCAAGTCACTACATTCCCCACAAAATCGGGCTAAATTTTGTGGAGAATTCTCCTAAAGATTTTCAATTGCAGATGATCAAACCAAAATCGTAATTGTTAGATAGATTTCGAGTTTGAGTGCTTGATTTGAGAAAAGAGTGGATCCAATGTTTTAACTCCAATAATTGTGCGTACCCCGATTTGATATTTGAATTTCAAGGGCATAAAACAATCGACGGAATTAACCTTATTCGATCGTAATCAAATAAGTTAATATCTTAAAGTGAGGATTAACTCCGATGATGACCGTAATCTTAATCGGAATTGTGTTATCAACTGGAGAGATGTTATCGTAATTAATTTCGGCAGAGTAACATTAATGCATCCAATGTTATTGAATGAATGATCTCGTTTGTGTATTTACAGATGTTATGAGGGAATGGTGAAGTGGCACATTTCCCTTTCATGGTTGTAACAAACTTTGCTGATCCCAAGGGTTGACGTGGCACCTGTCCTTTTCATGGGATAACAAGCAGATTCTAACAAAATTTCCTAGATTCGTGGGCTGACGTGGCGTGCAGCTTGTCTGTATGTTTGTTCCGGGATCAAGCACTCGTTCTGGGACAGTGCCTTATTCTGGGACAACATGTTCGTTCCGGGATGGTGTCATTATGCTGGGTCAGGATCTCTAATCCGGGAAGATGCGGTAGTTCTGAGAAGGTGGTAAATCCGTCTAGGATATGACGGATGGGTGCCTTGTTCAGTCAAAAAGGTTCTATCTGATGTTTTACTCCAAGTGTTTCTTCTCGGTAGTGTTACGACTGGGCGAGATTGTACCCGGTTTATTGGTAACCTTATAAAGGTCGTCGGGTGCCCGATGTTCATGGTCCAGCAGGCCTTTTTATGTGATGACACGGTTCCCGGCTCCTTAATACTTTTGTTCCCGACTAAGTGGTGCCGGTAGCCTATTCAGGCTGGCATTGGGTAACGTTCCAGCTGGCCTTTTTCGGGTATGGAACCTCCTGGATGAACGCATGAGTGGCCTCCTGATCGGGTTGTTAAGGTGAGATCGAGAAGATGTTTCATGTCCGGGGTGGCTCACACCGGGTGCACCCTAGCAGGAACGTTGTTAACAGTGTCTATTTTAGACAGATCATTATGCGTATCATCAAGTCCCCCCAGTTTGGCGAGGTCAGCTGGGACAGCTGCGTTGCCAAACTTAAAGGAACATACTCCACACGCGTGATTTGATGTGCCATTAATGCTTGGCACTTTCTATCTTAATCATAATAAAGTCTTTTCACGTATTTCGATGCTTTTTTTCTGTGGGGCCCACATAGGATATTTACCTATATAAGCGACCTCTTATCTTCACTTAAATTTTTCCAGTTTCGATATTCTCCAATTTGCATTATACAGAGAAATATTTTTCTAATCTTCCTCGATTTTAATCTTTCTTCGTTTTCTTCTTCGTCCAACATGCCTCCCAGACCTTCTAATCCTCTTCATGACGTATTACGTGCATCTAGCACCGTTGATCAAGCCTATCTTCATAGGATTTATTATATATGCCCTCGATTAAGAGATTTAGGGCTGGTGATACCTAAGTCGCAACAGCGTACGTGTGGGCCCCAACCAAATCATTGTGCTATCTATTTGAGACCTTTCGAGGTTTCAAACCTTAGGTATCCATTCACGCGTTTTTTTCATGAAGGTCCTTAACTTCTACGGTCTCAGTGTTGCACGTTTGCATCCCAATGGCGTTCGTTCGATCGTGTTGTTTGAAATGTATTTCAATGGCTTAGGGATGGTCTTGAGTTTGAATATTTTCTGAAGTATATTCCGACTGACGTCATATCGTAAAGGGTGGCATACGTTTACTAACGAGATTGGTTTTCTTTGGGAGCCGTCAGTGATTGCAGATAACTGGGTCCAATCGTTTTTTTTGCGAAGTGTTCTGATTTTCCGATGAGGGATGCGCAGTCATATTTGCTTAGGTCTGTGACTGTGTGAGAACCGAGAGAGCTATCGGAATTAGGTGTGGAGATGATTGACCAGTTGAGGGACCTGATAAAATCCCTCAAAGGACGTATAACGAGAACGTGTTAGTGATGGCGAATGTCAGCAATAATTGGAGCCATTCCGACAGGATTCCTGTTGCTCGTAGGGGTGGAAGAGATATGTATCCTGCAATTTTTCCTACTCTTTCACAATTGTGATTTATGGAATGACATTTATGAGTTGTGCAGAGTTGACCGTGTCGGAGGTTCTTCGATCGAAAAGTCTAGACAGAATGGTTTTTACTGACACAGAGGTAGAGGGTGTGATGTTATGCGAGGTGTATACAAAATAGTTTATATTTTACTAGGAAAAACTATTAAATATGATACAATTTTACACAAGATATTTATTTATTTATAGAATGGATATACTTAAACCTTGCTACAACACTTATAGGCAGTGTACCTAATCGTACAGTAGTGTAGTTTTTAGTAAGTCCGGTTCGTTCCACAGGGAAATCTTTAAACAAAGCTCAACGCTATATTAGTTTACTTTTATAACAATACAAACATATATATAAGTAATATTATTATTATAAAGGGGGGTTTTTACCGTTTAATGACCGGTTTGTCGATTTTAAGATTTTAGTCGCAGTTAAAACCTAATGTAAAATATAAAATAAATAAAAGACTTAAATTAAAACTTAAAGTAAATAACGATAATGAAATTGCGAATAATAAAAGTGCGATAAACTTGCGATAATTAAAAAGTACGGTAATTAAAAGTGCGATTAAACAACAATAAATAAAAGTGCGATAATTAGAAGTGCAATTAAATATAAAATAAAGGAAATTAAATATGAAATAAAAGAATTATGCTTATTTAAACTTCCGTAATCATGATGTTTGACGTGTTGATTTTAGTTTTATGCCCATGGGTTAATTGTCCTTTGTCCTGGATTATTTAATATGTCCGTCTGGTTTTTGTCCATAACAGTCCATCAGTCATAAATATAAAGTGCGAGTGTCCTCATCAAATTATTCTTATACCCGAAGTTAAATATTCCAACTAATTGGGGATTCGAATTGTAACAAGGTTTTAATACTTTGTTTAATGAATACACCAGGTTATCGACTGCGTGTAAACCAAGGTTTTACTACTTTGTTAACAATTACACCAATTACCCTTGAATGTAATTTCACCCCTGTTTTAATTATTCTAGTGGCTATTAATCCATTCCCGTGTCCGGTTAAATGAACGATTATTCGTACATATAAATACCCCGCCCATCGTGTCCGATCGAGTGTATATGGTAATTTATAGGGATGCCCAATTGTAAATCTTTATATTAACATTAACAAACTTTCATTTAGTTAAACAAATATAAAGCCCATTAATAGCCCATAGTCTAATTTCCACAAGTGTCGTTCTTTTATCCAAACCCCAATTATGGTACAAAGTCCAATTACCCAATTTTAGTAATTAGCCCAACATCATGATTACTTCGTTTTAAATAAGCATAATAATAACTTAGCTACGAGACATTAATGTAAAAAGGTTGAACATAACTTACAATGATTAAAAATAGCGTAGCGTTACACGGACAGAATTTTGACTTACACCCTTAAAACAATCCTTAACATAACCTTATTATTATTATTAATTAAAATTAAAATTATAAATATTTATTTATATCATATGTTTGAGATAGAGGGAGATAGATATTATGGTGTACATCAAACTGAATCACGAACTCGCTTTATATAGAAGGTGGCCTGGAAAAGTAAGCCATGCGACTCGCATGGGCTTACCCTTCCTGCCATGCGAGTCGCATGGCTGGTGATGACAGCTCACATTCTTTTATCTGATTGCTTGCCGACATAATAAATAAATAATATAAATATATAAATAATTTTAATAATTATTTATATATTATATTATATTTATATGCATAGTTGAGTAGATATTTTTAGTCCGTTGCGTCGGGCGTTTCTTCTAGGCTCAGGCCCCGGTTCCAGATTTTCGGACGTCCTCGCGTATTATTTTAAATCGCGTACTTTGCGTCTTGTAACTTGTACTCTTGTCATTTTGAGACGTTCCTCATCAATATTTTGAACCTTTTTAATTGTATCTTGTACTTTTTAGCTCTTTGGACCTTTTTGTCTTCAATTTGTCGAATTTGCCTTTTATCTTCTCTTTTTAATATTTAAACGAATATCGCTTGTAATTTGAACAATTGCAACTAAAATCTTGTCTTTCCTGAGGAATAATGCTATAAAATATGTGTTCATTTTTGGCATTATCAATATTCCCACACTTAAGCGTTGCTTGTCCTCAAGCAATATAGTCTTGAAACACTTGAATCACTTCTTTATTCTTCACACTTTGTACATCAGTGACTTCAATACGGCGGTATGAACAATGGTAGTAACGATGTGGTTAAAGGTGGGTGTGTCTTTTTATGGTTGCCTCGGGTTTAGGTCAACGACACTGGCAATCAAATAGCCGATTTACTTTCGGTTTCCAAAGCAAAGTGCACATTTGAAAGGCGGTTTACAGTTCCACATGACTATAAAAATTTAGATCCTTAAGGAAATTGGATCTTTATGAAAACATTTGATCTTTTGAAAATTCAAGCTAGATTTTACCCTAGATAAGTTTTCTGATTTAATCCACCATCGGTGTTGCAAAATATATTTGTGGATCAATAGTTTGGCTAAAACTTTTAGGTTCGTGTAATCCACTGCTATCCCGGTATCGGAAAGCACACATCCACTTTACTTGTTCCGTATATTACCTTTCGGTAAACTACCGTCCGGTTGTAAAGGAAAGCGATGAACAAGAAACTGTTAAGGCAATGTCCTATGACATGCAGATGATTATGGTCTTATTAAACGTGTCGGATGCTAGAACTATCCTTGGTAGGAGCGATAGTAAAGATCATCCTATGATTTTTCGGTCTGGCACAAGGTCCTGTCTCCGACCATGCTATGCAACCACCGTTCTTACGGTTGACACCCGATTTAGTTCAGGTGACCTAATGAATTCCAGGTGAATTCCTAGGATTTTACGTTCAATGGTAATGAACGCATTGAAAATGGATTTTCAGAAAACAAATCGGTTTGTAGTTTTGATCAAAATATTTTCTCGTTCAAGCTCGAGTTTAGATATCATTGAATTCCATGAGTTTGAATTCTCAATCTTTAAGGTCAATCTCAAGGATTGAGTAATATCAGGCTTAAAAGCTGATTTTTAATCTTTAAGGAGATTATCCTTTCTGTGGATCTGATTCATTAGTCTTATCCAGCTAATTTGCACGGTGCCTCCCCATTGTACGAGATAAATCCTTCTCATGGTTAGGATAAATCTGACCACTTGGCGACCCTGTTTGATGCTGAGGTCCGTGGATTTCCAGCCGATTTTAGTGATGACTTTTCTAGATTTTTCGTCAACCTACAGCTGGTCTGGACGACAACTTCATGACCTAAATCAAGAAGCGCGTGTCTTTTTCGGAAGACTTTACTTCCTTCTAATGATGGAATTGATTCATCGTGTAGATCCATCTCTTCTTTTCTTTCATCGGGTAAAACATTTGATTATTGTTCAAAACAAAAGTATTTTCAATTGTTTGTACAAAAATATGTGATATGTTTTGAATAACTTGGCAAACTTTTCCCACACTTGGCTTTTATTTATATTTTTCTTTGCCTTTTTCTCTTCTATTCCATTCTTATTAAATGAATTCTAACGTTTTGGTTGTTTCTCAATTTATGTCCTTTCCGAGGTAACGATAATTTCGGCTCAATGACCTAGTTTTAATCGTTCATAAATATGTATAAACATGATTTTGAATCCATTTTGTTAAAAATTTTGAAAAATTTACTAGAAGTGGGTAGTCAGTATATAAGACTAGGGCTGTTCCTTGTTATCGGAGAGCACTAGATTCTAACACAACTACTGCGTTACTAGCATTTTTAATGGTAACCAAGTGTTTAAAAAAAAATTTTAAAATCCGAAAGAATTTAACCCCTTCCCACACTTAAGATCTTGCAATGCCCTCATTTGCAAGAAATCAGAAATAATTTAAATTATTGAGGGTGATTATCGCAGAAAAATGATTAAATTTTACCAAAGTTTCAAACATATTGTCGTTTGATTGTTTGAATGATAAATGGTGCACGTCATTTGTTCATTCCGTCTTGTTGTTATTTCACATATATTTTGCATCATTGTCGTCAAAAATTACTTGCTTTTGCTGAACTTAATGCCAGTCTTTGAAAACGCGTTGTTTTACCCTGTTTTGTGCATAAAATAGAATACATACAATACAAATATAATCATACATGCAATTTGAAATGGAACTTTGGCATCCCACTTTCAAACTATAAGAAAAATATTAGTACACAATAATAATAAGAATATCAAACATTACATAAACGTAATAAAATGTTAAGTGTTTAAAATAAAAATAAAAATTACCAACTTATCTCTACTCATCAGGAGGCGGGTTAGGAGGAAAATTAGGATATGGATCCCAATTCATGTTCGGATCAGGGTTCCATGGCTGGTGATAGGTGAACTGGTATGCTGCGTCATAATCATATAAATCATAGGGTGGTCTCATTTCTGGCTGATGTGCAGGATAGTATGCGGGTCGGGTCGGATAATACATCTCGCCAGGCTGCAACTGGCTTATAATTTGGCGCTGATGATAATCCCATCGGCCATGCTCTCGTTGCCGGGAATGCTCGTAGTCATTCCGACATTGCCATGCCTCGTACTGCATATGCCTATCATAGTTCGTCATGTATTCATCCTCCATACGAACGCCTAAATCAAGAGCAGTCTCCCGAACAACTCCTATAATGTTGTTCGCCTCTTCCATTTCGTCATCCGAACCTCTTTCTACCTGTCGCTGAGGTCCCTCGTATCGATATACCCGACCACGTCTCATCAATAATACCCTTGCACCGTGATAAAGGTTTGAACTTATAGTTTCACCTTCGTCCTCTATTTCGTTCATTGGACCCCCTTGGTGCTTATCCACACCTAAATACTCTCCAATGAGAGTAATGAAAATACCACCACCTATAATACTCCCCGATTTCATCCCCGAAACTACATTAGCGAGATAATAAC
Organism: Rutidosis leptorrhynchoides; assembly: GCF_046630445.1. NCBI lineage: Eukaryota > Viridiplantae > Streptophyta > Magnoliopsida > Asterales > Asteraceae > Rutidosis > Rutidosis leptorrhynchoides. The sequence continues at coordinate 31,763,204 of NC_092333.1, forward strand.
CAACACAATAGGGAATGTTAACGAAACTCCTCGGGTCTCTAATACACTTGAGGTAGAACAAATCGTTTACGGTCAATTTCTCTTTATTCTTACCCCTTTGTGTAATTGTGTTTGCTAAGAATCTATGAATCACCCGGAGTTCAGCTCTATCTATATCTAAGTATGTATGATTTCCACTGGCGTGAAATTCATTAAAGTGGGACATACGCCTCCAGACGGCGTTAATATCAAATTCCCTATCTATCCTTTCTCCTTGGGCAATCAGGCTATTACAGTCGGGGCTCAAAAGTTCAGCAGGGGTGTAAATCTGTAAGGCCCTGGCTAAATCTATCATGGACATTCTGTACATGCGTCCACCTAACAGAAATCTAATAAAGCTTCTATCATCTATCCTCCTAACATCACTGTTTAACTTAATAGTACTAAGTAATTCTATACACCATTCCCTATATATGGTTCTACGAATGGAAAATAGGCGCATCCAATCGTTAAACTGAGAATTACCATACCTTTGCACCAATAATTCCCGAATCGGTTCGGCAAGGTCAACTGTTTCCAAAGGTACCCAGTCAATTGCCCTTGGCATTTCAACAACCTTAAAGTAGAGAATGTGCATGTTCTTTTGATAATCTGGATACTCTATCCAACATCGATCAAATCTCAGATTTGGGTGTAACTGATCTTCATTAATGTCTAAGCTCAGAATCATTTGATGTGGAGCGAATTGACGAAACTGATTCATGAATAATTGATCTTGATCGTGATATGGAATATGTTGATCCTCATGTTGTTCTTCTTCTTGTTGCATATGTTGTTCTTGTTCATAAAACATTTCCGGTTCGGGCTCTGGTTGTCTGGACGATGATGCACCGTCCGTATCTGTATTTCTCTGCAAAACACATTAAACACAAAATTTGTGCATCCAAATATGCATTAGTGTTAGCAAAATAATAACTTGAAACAATTATGATGACATGTTCAATTCATAACACATTTTATACACATTTTCTTAACAATAACAATTCTACACTTTTACATACAAAAATGTGTACAATGTTTTATCACATTTAAACTCTTAAACATGTCAACAATAATCATTATAGCAATTAAACACTTGTTACATGGCATTCAAATCAAACTAGTGCTCATTTTCATATTTTTGTCAAGTCTACACTTTGTCAAATAAGCATATACGAAAAATGTACATCAAGTTCATAAGCATTTATCTCAAATAACATGCCAAAATAATCACTACTAGCAATGAAACAAGTTTCAAATGGCCTTTATATCAAATTATCCAAGTTCATGAATTTTTAGACTTAAAAAGTCCACTTTAATTCTCAAAAACATGTTTAGGCTCAAAGTTTGGATCAATTAACTACCTAAACATGTTACACTACTTAATTTAGCAACAATTCATGACAAAAATCGGCCATAACCTGTTTATATCAAAAAGCCCCAAATTGCTCAAGAACACAAACCCTAGATTCTTAAAAATTTGAAGTTTTTAGCTTCAATTCATGTTAAATAGCTTCTATCTAGGATATACATGCATAATATAACATCAATTTAACACTAATTTCACTAAAAATTAACAAAAATTAAATTAGGTAAAATGGCTCAAGAACACACTTAATTCGAATTTAAAGAGATTAGGTGTGAAATCTTTACCGTTCTCCTGAAGGGGTTGAGACTACTGAATATAGGCATGATTGTTGTGAAGTTTTGCAAGAAATTTGGTGAATTTTGGTGAAAAATTGAGAGAGTTTTGAGAGATTTTCGTGTTTGTGTATGTGTGTTGTGAAAGAAAAACAGATTGACTGAGCTTTTGAACCAGACCAGTTTTCTGTGGCCATGCGACTCGCATGGATTATGCCTTTCCCCCATGCGAGTCGCATGGGGTTGAAATCCAGTTTTTTTTTTTTTTTTTTTTTTTTTTTAACCTTATACTTTTAAAACATAGAATTAAATAAAATTTTAAAAATTTTGTTTCTTTTTAGGACGAGGTCGTTTCGGGACGATGCCCTAGTCCGTCCCTCGACAAAATTTTAAAATTTTGTCATTTTCAAGCGATTGTTTTAAAAGCTTAGATTTTTGGATTTTTTAATTTTTTTTTTTTTTTTGGCATACTTTAAATCAATAAGCTTAAAAATAATGATAATAAAAATTCTCGTCCCGCCATCGGGTAAAGCAATTTCGGTTCAAAGACCTAGTCTTCAACTTACGACGAATTTTAAAGATCATATTTTTAACTTAATGAGATAGAGTAAATTTTTGTTTTTAAATTCACACAATTTAAATATAAAATTCAAAATTAATATTAAAAAAAATCACACCAAACTTAAAATTTGAAATGCATAAAATTAAAAATTCATATTTTAAAAATTCACACCAGACTTAATTTAAAAATTCATATTATAAATTCACACCAAACTTATATTAATTTTTCAAATATTTACAATTTTAAATATATTGTTTTTACAAAGTTTATAATATTAATTTAAGATTTATATTAATTTTAAAAACATGGTAAAAATAAAATTAAAAATCTTTTTGGCTTTTTATTCCACTTTAATCAATCAAATATTATCAAAAATATGCGCCCCTCTTTTCGGTAAAGTAATTTCGGTTCCAAGACCTAATTTGACTCATGACGAATTTTTGAAATATTTTGGGTTGATTGATTAAAGATATTTATATCTTAAGAATAAACGTTAAATTTCGCAGTGATGTAATAAATTTTTGAATGATATCAATAATTTCGGTCGCCAAACCTAATTTTATTCAATACCAATTTAATACTTTTTAGCGAACAAATTAGCGTTTATTATCAAAAGGTTAAAAATAAAAATAAAAATAAAAACTGTACAGACATACCTGTGAAATAGATTTCTTAGTTATATGATCTATTCCATTCATAAGATAGTCGGTTTAATTGGTTTTCCATTGCTACATAAGCGTAACCTCGAGCATTCAGTGTCTTTTCTTCTAAACATATGAACGGTCCGTCTCTGCATAAAGTAACAAATTCGGTATTTGAATAGGTTTGATTATTTGAACATTTACCTCCATGTGACCATTTTCCGCATTTGTGACATCTTTCTAGGTGTCGTGCTCTTCTTTTTGCTGCGGATTTTGATTTTCCTTTACCAAATTGTAACTTATTATCTTCGCATCTGGATTCTTTTCTAACTCCGTCCATTCTTTCTCTGATTACTGATATTATTTCACTCGGGAGTATGTCATTATTACGTTTAGTGATCAAAGCGTGTAGCATTAGACCATGGTTTAGTTCACAGGCAGTCTTCATTTCGTAAAAGCCTAAAAAAAAAAAAAATTCAGAATGGGGGGAGAAGACTAGTTCTTTAGGGTCTGCTAGGGAAAGACCATTCGGGTTCCATTTTCGAGAACTACACGAAAACAGACAATCTAACTCTAACAGAAATACATATTATCCTTTAAAGACTTGATTCTCCCCACACTTAGTTAGCTGTGGTGTCGAAATTGTGATTAACTTCGCTGTCGACTTCCATCTGACCATGTATGTAATGTTTAACTCTGTGACCATTAACTTTAAATTCAATCCCATTTGAATTTATCAATTCTATCGTTCCGTATGGGAAAACTCTTTTGACTATGAATGGTCCAGACCATCTTGATTTCAATTTTCCAGGAAATAGCTTGAATCGTGAATTGAAAAGAAGAACTCTGTCTCCTTCTTTAAATTCTTTTGAACTTCTGATTCTTTTATCATGCCATTTCTTCGTTCTTTCTTTATAGATTAACGAATTTTCGTATGCTTCATGTCTTAATTCTTCTAATTCGTTTAGTTGACTTAATCGTAGACGTCCAGCTCCATGTAAATCAAGATTACATGTCTTCAAAGCCCAAAATGCTTCGTGTTCAATTTCTACTGGAAGATGACATGCTTTTCCATAAACAAGTCTAAAAGGTGTGGTTCCAATTGGAGTTTTGTAGGCTGTTCTAAAAGCCCAGAGTGCATCCTCCAATTTAATGGACCATTCCTTTGGATTTGATCCTACGGTTTTCTCTAGAATACGTTTTAAAGCTCGGTTGGTATTTTCAACTTGTCCACTTGTTTGTGGACTCCATATCTTTTAAGAACTTTCTCAAGTTGATTATTACAGAAATGAGTACCCTGATCACTTATTAAAGCTTTCGGTGTTCCAAACCTTGCAAAAAGATGTTTTAAAAAGTTGACTACAACTCGTGCATCGTTAGTTGGGAGAGCTTGTGCTTCCGCCCATTTAGATACATAATCAATGGCTACGAGTATATATAGATTATTATTAGATTTTGGAAATGGACCCATAAAGTCAATACCCCAAATGTCAAATACTTCACATACTTGGATGACATTTTGTGGCATTTCATCACGTTGACTTATTTTTCCGTCCCTTTGACATGCATCACAGGATTTGCAAAGAAGGTGTGCGTCTTTGTAAATTGTAGGCCAATAGAATCCAGCTTCATAAACTTTTCTTGCTGTTAGTTGAGGCCCATAATGCCCTCCTGTTGGTCCTGTGTGACAATGGTTTAAAATTTTACTAGCTTCATCTCCAAATACACATCGGCGTATTATTCCATCGGGACAACTTTTAAACAGGTGTGGATCTTCCCAAAAATAGTGTTTTATATCACTGAAGAATTTCTTTCGTCTTTGGTACGATAATCCTTTTTCAAGGAATCCACAAACTAAGTAGTTTGCATAGTCTGCAAACCATGGGATTTCTTTATAATCTATCTTCAATAGATATTCATCAGGAAAGTTGTCTTGTATGGCCGATTCATTTAGAACTTCTAACTCAGGATTTTCAAGACGAGAAAGATGATCAGCGGCGAGATTTTCTGCTCCTCTTTTATCTCTGATTTCAATATCAAACTCTTGTAAGAGTAAGATCCAACGGATTAATCTTGGTTTAGCATCTTGTTTTGAAAATAGGTATCTAAGAGCAGAATGGTCGGTATAGACCACCGTTTTTGCTAAAACGAGATATGATCGAAATTTGTCAAAAGCAAAGACAATAGCAAGGAGTTCTTTTTCAGTAGTTGTATAGTTCATTTGTGCTCCTTGTAATGTCTTACTAGCATAATATATAGGTTGAAATCGTTTTTCAATCCTTTGTCCTAAAACGGCTCCCATTGCAAAATCACTTGCATCGCACATTAGTTCAAATGGTAGATTCCAATTTGGTGTTATCATGATCGGCGCATTAGTGAGTTTTTCTTTAAGAATATTAAAAGATTTGATACATTCATCTGAAAAGATGAATGGCGCATCCTTTTCTAGGAGTTTATTCATAGGAGTGGCAATTTTAGAAAAATCTTTTATGAAACGTCGGTAAAAACCGGCATGCCCTAGAAAACTCCTAACTCCTCTAACATTTGTGGGATGTGGAAGTTTAGCAATTACATCTACTTTAGCTCTATCCACTTCAATTCCTTTTTTTGAAATTTTATGTCCAAGAACGATGCCTTCTTTAACCATGAAATGGCATTTCTCCCAATTAAGTACTAGATTTGATTTTTCGCATCTAATTAGCATTCGTTCCAGATTAACTAGACATGATTCAAATGTATCACCGAAGACTGAAAAGTCATCCATGAAAACTTCCATGCATTCTTCTATCATGTCGTGAAAAATCGCCATCATACACCTTTGAAAGGTTGCAGGGGCGTTGCAAAGTCCAAATGGCATGCGTTTGTAAGCAAAAGTACCATAAGGGCACGTGAATGTGGTTTTCTCTTGATCTTCGGGTGCTATTGGAATTTGAAAATATCCGGAAAATCCATCTAGAAAACAATAGTAACTATTTCCGGCTAATCTTTCCAACATTTAATCTATGAAAGGTAAGGGAAAGTGATCTTTTCTGGTGGCGTCATTTAATTTTCTATAATCAATACACACACGCCATCCTGTTACAGTCCTAGTAGGAATAAGCTCATTTTTCTCATTTGTAATGACAGTCATGCCACCCTTCTTAGGCACGCATTGAACTGGGCTTACCCATGGACTATCAGAAATTGGATATATCAAACCTGCATCTAGCAGTTTAATAATCTCTTTCTTAACTACATCTTGCATATTAGGATTTAGTCTTCGTTGGCGTTGCACATACGTTTTATGACCTTCTTCCATAAGGATTTTATGTGTGCAATACGAAGGACTTATTCCTTTAATATCATGAATATTCCATGCAATGGCTGGTTTATGAGCTTTCAACACAGAAATGAGTTGAGATTTTTCATCATTTGTGAGAGAAGACGATATTATTACAGGTAATTCAGATTCACCATGTAAATAAGCGTATTCCAAATGGGTTGGAAGTGGCTTTAACTCTAATATCGGCGGTTCTTCTATCGATGATTTGTATCGATATCGGTCTTCCTCTTTTAACATTTGAAGTTCTTCTGTTGTTGGTTCATATCCATTATCCATAAGTGTAGCTAACATTTCAGCTTCATCAATTGGTTCATTACCTTCTCCTAAAGAACATTCTCCTGTTCCTTGTAATTCTGGAAATTCTTCTAATAATTCTGCATGTGCATCTATAGTTTGAATATAATAACATGTATCATCTGCAGATTGTGGTTGTTGAATTGCTCTATCAACTGAAAAGGTAACACTCTCATCCTCTATACTTAGGGTCAGTTTCTTACCGAACACGTCTATCATTGCTTTAGCCGTGTTTAAGAATGGTCTTCCTAATATGAGAGGAACTTGAGAATCTTCTTCCATGTCCAGAACAACAAAATCTACTGGAAATACTAAAGTACCAACTTTAACTAGCATGTTCTCCATTATCCCTCTAGGATATTTTATTGATCTATCGGCTAGTTGTATGCTTATTCTGGTTGGTTTCAATTCTCCAAGGTCTAGTTTAGCGTATAGTGAATACGGCATTAAATTTATACTAGCACCTAAGTCTGCCAATGCTTCTATTGAACTAAGACTACCCAGAAAACATGGAATTGTGAAACTTCCTGGATCAGATAATTTTTTTGGTATCTTATTCAACAGCACTGCTGAACAATTTGCATTCATAGTGACAGCCGAGAGTTCTTCCATTTTCTTTCTATTCGTGATTAGATCTTTCAAGAATTTAGCATACCTTGGCATTCCTGAAATTACATCAATGAAAGGAAGATTTATATTTATTTGTTTAAACATATTCAAAAATTTGGATTGCTCGGCTTCAAGTCTTTCTTTTCTCATTTTACTCGGGTAAGGAAGCGGTGGTTGGTACGGTTTAACATAAGGTTTAGCCTTAACTGTGTTATCTTCATTAACCTTTTCAACTACCGGTTCTTTTTCCTTATCTTGATCAGGTTGTGGTTCTTGTGGAGTAGGAATGGTTTCATCAGAAGTTACAGGTATTTCCTGTGGTTTAAGTGTTGTACCACTTCTTGTGGTAATGGCTTTAGCTGTTTCATTCCGGGGGTTAGCATTTGTATCACTAGGTAGACTTCCCGGTTTTCTTTCACCTATTAACCTTGCTAGGTTACTCACTTCTTGTTCCAGATTTTGAATAGAAGCTTGTTGATTTCTAAATGCTTGAGCATTTTGTTCATTGGTTTGTTTCTGAGATGTGAAAAACTGCGTTTGAGACTCAACTAGCTTTGATATCATATCTTCTAAATTTGGCTTTTTCTCGTCGGTTTGTTGTGGTTTAATCGGAAAAATAGGTCTTTGCTGATTGTAAGTATTGTTAGATACTTGTTGATTGCTAGGACCTTGTTGGTTGTTGTATGGAACATTTCGGTTATAATTTTGGTTTTGATTGTAAATCGGTCTTGGCGGTTGATAATTATTCTGATAATTATTTCCAGGCCTTTGGTTTATGTATGAAATATTCTCTCTTTGTTCCATTGTTAATTCAATACTGAGACAATCTTTTGTCAAATGTGGTCCTCCACACTGCTCACAACTAATTCGTATAGCATGAATATATTTAGTCATCTTTTCCATTCGTCTCTCGAAAGCATCTATCTTTGCCGAAATGGAATCTAAGTCATGGCTAGAATCGGCTCTAGCTGCTTTAGATGATCTAACGATGTCTTTTTCTTGATGCCACTCATGTGAGTGGGAAGCAGTATTATCAATAATTTTGTAAGCATCAGTTTCGGTTTTCTTCATAATAGAACCACCAGCTGCTATATCTATGTCTTTTCTTGTAGTGATGTCGCATCCTTGGTAGAATATTTGTACTATTTGACAGGTGTCTAAACCATGTTGCGGACATCCTCTTAATAACTTTCCATATCTTGTCCACGCCTCATATAGAGTTTCATTTGGCTTCTGTGTGAACGTAACAATTTCTGCTTGAAGTCTTACGGCTTTAGATGCAGGAAAGAATTGTTTAAGAAATTTGTCAACTAAAACGTCCCATGTATCGATCGCCCCTTCAGGTAACGATTCCAACCAATCTTTGGCTTCTCCCTTTAAAGTCCAGGGAAATAACATGAGATATATCTGTTCATCCTCCACTTCTCGGATTTTAAATAGTGTGCAGATCCTATTAAAGGTACGTAGATGTTCATTTGGATCTTCCTTCGGCGCACCACTAAATTGGCATTGATTAGTCACCATGTGTAGAATTTGTCCTTTGATTTCATAATCTGGCGCATTAATGTCTGGATGAGTAATTGCGTGACCTTGGCCAGTGTGTTTAGCTCTCATTCGGTCTTCCATACTTAAAGGTTCCAGATTCTCCATAATTGAATTTGTTGAATCGGTATCACTAGATGATTCTGATTTAATGGTTCGTTCCTTAACAATCTCTGTTTGAATGATTGGTGGTTCCGGAGGAAAGTTTAATGGTTCAGGATCTACGAACCGTTCCTGAATATTCTCCGGATTCTCAATTGTGAGGTTGGGTTCAAAAAATGGATTATCGGAAATTTGAGTTGGAGTTATTGGTTGACTAGATGATGATTCTAAAGAAAAATCAGCGGCGACAATATTGGCTAGATGTCTTGATCTAGTTACAGGTGGTGAACGTACAAAAGGTGGTGAACGTCTTGCTCGGTGCATTCACTGAATATCCTATTAGTTTTTAAAAAGGAAAGAAAAATTATAATAAGTTATCCAATCAATAGACTTTTCTGATTTTGCCCACGTTTCGAATAGCCAAAAGATGCAGCAGAGGGGCAGGATTCGTTTGGTCTCAATATAATTGAGGACTGTTTGGCTCCAATAACCCGGTCCACGTACAAATCCAACTATTACTACGAACCAGAAAATTTTGATGTCTATTAATTTAACCACTTAAAATAAATTTTCGTAATTTTAAGAAATTTAGATAAGAAGTAGAAAAAATTCTAAGTCCTAAAAACTAGAATGGCGAGAAATAAGAGAGAAAAAGAGTTCGTCGTAAAAGGTCGAAAAAGAAAAATGGTTGAAAAATAAAAGGTGACGGAAAAATAAAAGAAACTTATAAAAACTTAAAAATACTTGACTAACCTAACCTTATTACTACAACTAACTTAAAATTATAATCGCAAATTGAAATTACTAATTGGAATGATAATTGATACATAGTAAAAGGTGTCTAAAAATATTAAAGCTTACAGGAAAAACTAAATCCCAAATGGAAATAACTTAAAAAAAAAACTAAAACTTAAAAAGGCGTCGCAAAATTCTAAAGCACCTAATACTTAATCTAAGGAATAAGCACTTAAGAGAGTTTACGGCAAAGCCTAAAAATCTAAAATTACTACGGTAAATACTATGTCTAAAAACTAAGTACGAATAATAAAAATATAAAAATTACGCTAAAACAATTAAAAGATATAAAAATATAAAAGTTATAAAAAGTTATAAAAATATTAGATTTTATAAAAATATTATTTTTATATTTTTTTTATATTATAGTATTAAGTAAATAAATAATAAAACTAAACAAAAGTAAAAATAACTAAATAAATTAAAAACTTAATTATAATAATAATAATAGTTTTAGGGTTTAAATAATAATAATTAAATAATATCCGTAATTAATACGGAATTAGGGTTCGTTTGTGGCCTGGTCAACCCCTTCATGCGAGTCGCATGGAATAAGGGGGTGGGTCATGCGAGTCGCATGACCTGCCTTGCAGGTTCAAATCAGGGGGTCAAATGACAGGTTCAACGTAATATTTAATATTTTATTTTCTTTTTTTCTGTTTTAAATTTAAATAAAATATATATATATAATTAAAATAAAAACTTAAAAATAAACTTAAAATACTTTATAATTTTGTAAAAATAAAAGAAAAACTTAAAAATATATTTAAAATACTTTTTTTTTTTCGGTTTTAAAAGATTTTTTTTTTTATCTTTTTAATTTTTATAATTTTTAAACAAAAATATATATATAACAAAAACTAATTAAAACTTAAAATATAAATTTTTTTTTTTTTTTATATTGACGTTTCGCTTCGGTGATCCCCGGCAGCGGCGCCAAAAATACTTGATGTTATGCGAGGTGTATACAAAATAGTTTATATTTTACTAGGAAAAACTATTAAATATGATACAATTTTACACAAGATATTTATTTATTTATAGAATGGATATACTTAAACCTTGCTACAACACTTATAGGCAGTGTACCTAATCGTACAGTAGTGTAGTTTTTAGTAAGTCCGGTTCGTTCCACAGGGAAATCTTTAAACAAAGCTCAACGCTATATTAGTTTACTTTTATAACAATACAAACATATATATAAGTAATATTATTATTATAAAGGGGGGTTTTTACCGTTTAATGACCGGTTTGTCGATTTTAAGATTTTAGTCGCAGTTAAAACCTAATGTAAAATATAAAATAAATAAAAGACTTAAATTAAAACTTAAAGTAAATAACGATAATGAAATTGCGAATAATAAAAGTGCGATAAACTTGCTATAATTAAAAAGTACGGTAATTAAAAGTGCGATTAAACAACAATAAATAAAAGTGCGATAATTAGAAGTGCAATTAAATATAAAATAAAGGAAATTAAATATGAAATAAAAGAATTATGCTTATTTAAACTTCCGTAATCATGATGTTTGACGTGTTGATTTTAGTTTTATGCCCATGGGTTAATTATCCTTTGTCCTGGATTATTTAATATGTCCGTCTGGTTTTTGTCCATAACAGTCCATCAGTCATAAATATAAAGTGCGAGTGTCCTCATCAAATTATTCTTATACCCGAAGTTAAATATTCCAACTAATTGGGGATTCGAATTGTAACAAGGTTTTAATACTTTGTTTAATGAATACACCAGGTTATCGACTGCGTGTAAACCAAGGTTTTACTACTTTGTTAACAATTACACCAATTACCCTTGAATGTAATTTCACCCCTGTTTTAATTATTCTAGTGGCTATTAATCCATTCCCGTGTCCGGTTAAATGAACGATTATTCGTACATATAAATACCCCGCCCATCGTGTCCGATCGAGTGTATATGGTAATTTATAGGGACGCCCAATTTTAAATCTTTATATTAACATTAACAAACTTTCATTTAGTTAAACAAATATAAAGCCCATTAATAGCCCATAGTCTAATTTCCACAAGTGTCGTTCTTTTATCCAAACCCCAATTATGGTACAAAGTCCAATTACCCAATTTTAGTAATTAGCCCAACATCATGATTACTTCGTTTTAAATAAGCATAATAATAACTTAGCTACGAGACATTAATGTAAAAAGGTTGAACATAACTTACAATGATTAAAAATAGCGTAGCGTTACACGGACAGAATTTCGACTTACACCCTTAAAACAATCCTTAACATAACCTTATTATTATTATTAATTAAAATTAAAATTATAAATATTTATTTATATCATATGTTTGAGATATAGGGAGATAGATATTATGGTGTACATCAAACTGAATCACGAACTCGCTTTATATAGAAGGTGGCCTGGAAAAGTAAGCCATGCGACTCGCATGGGCTTACCCTTCCTGCCATGCGAGTCGCATGGCTGGTGATGACAGCTCACATTCTTTTATCTGATTGCTTGCCGACATAATAAATAAATAATATAAATATATAAATAATTTTAATAATTATTTATATATTATATTATATTTATATGCATAGTTGAGTAGATATTTTTAGTCCGTTGCGTCGGGCGTTTCTTCTAGGCTCAGGCCCCGGTTCCGGATTTTCGGACGTCCTCGCGTATTATTTTAAATCGCGTACTTTGCGTCTTGTAACTTGTACTCTTGTCATTTTGAGACGTTCCTCATCAATATTTTGAACCTTTTAATTGTATCTTGTACTTTTTAGCTCTTTGGACCTTTTTGTCTTCAATTTGTCGAATTTGCCTTTTATCTTCTCTTTTTAATATTTAAACGAATATCGCTTGTAATTTGAACAATTGCAACTAAAATCTTGTCTTTCCTGAGGAATAATGCTATAAAATATGTGTTCATTTTTGGCATTATCAGGGTGCAGCCCCACCTGTCGTAGGGGGTGCAGCCCCGGCATCTACCAGTCGTCCTCGTCAGGTGCCGTCTCCCGATGACTTGGAGTCTTCTAATGGTGGCTCCTCAGATGGCGGATTGATTCGTAGAACTAGGCGTCGGGTTGAACCGACTACTGCAACTGAGGGTACGCCTTTGACATACTCTTGCCTTTCTTTTACCGTGTTATATATTGACTACGTATTCTATGTAGGTCGTACCGGTGTGGCTCCCGCAGGGACGCGGGTACACGTTCCTGTGGTACCTTTGCTAGAAGGAGTTGTTACCCAGGAGGAGAATAGGCCGGCTGTTGAAGAGAGACGGGTAGTTGATGAAGAGCCTGTCATTGAGAGAGAGACAGTTCCGAGCCATCGTCCCAGCAAGGAACCTGTCGCGGAGTCATCGGTATCTCGCCCCCGGCTAACAACAAATGCCGGGGAGAACGTTTATGTCCTGCCTGATTGTAATGTTGAGTCGTTTTGTGATCTCCTGTACTGCGATGCTTCAGATTATCCGATTTTTAAGGAGTACTTGGACTTCATTACTTTTCCCGCCCTGAAAACAGCGTTGGCTTCTCTTTCCACGGCACAGGCGTGTCATTTGCGTTCCCAATTTGCCGTGTTTGCGCAACATCTTGCGACAGACGAGTTAAACCGAAGTGAGGCCGACGCTCAACACATTCATGAGCACAACGCGATGTTTGAGAGTGTCAACCAGCATATGGCGGAGGTGTCGGGCGATAATGCTCGTCTTGAGAGGGAGCTGGCGTCGGCAAGGGAAGCCCTGGCCTTATCCCGGGATGAGTTACAGACTTCCCGGGATGCTCTGGAGGCCTCGAAGGTAGCATTAGCTCGGGAGTAGGAAGTGGTCGCTCTTCTCTCAGATGATAATAAAAAACTATCAGAGAAGGTGTCGGCAACATTGGGTGAGCTTACCCATCTGCAACATGGTATTCCTGTACTTTTTTCCTGCCTGCTAAAGTCCTCCATTGTTCATCAGCCGTTTAATGCTTTTATTGAGGCCATCAAAAAGTTAACCACTTTTGAGGTGTTAAGACGAGTGCAGTGTTTCTTGACGTCTGGTAGTGCTGCTCAAAAGATGAAGAACGACTTAAGCGCTACTTGTGTTCAAGATTGCCAACGAGCGCATGAGGCTCTCGGCCAGATAAGTTTTGAAGAGTTGGAAAAGATTTGTAGGGATGAGAACTCATCCGTAGAGTATATTGTAAACTACCAACCGTAGAGATATGCACTTGGTTGTGTTTGTTTTTTGTTGTTAATGTAATGTCTTCACATTTGTTATGTCTTGTGTGTAAACTAGTTTATTTGAATTTGAGTTGTTTACTGTGTCATGATAATAACGTAGATATCTAGACTACGCGTGAGTATGGTCGAGATGTTTATACAGTAAAACCGGACCATCAATGATTTGGTCAAACACTCTCATAATCCAAGAAGGTTCTTCGAGAGTTGTCCTCCTACCAATGAAAGCTAGAAGGCATTTCTTATGGTGGTAGATCTGAAATATGCCAAAAGACTTATGATTGTATTTGTGTCATATTCAGAGTCGTTACAGTGTATAAGTATATAAAATGTAACTTTATTGCTGACTTATACGTAGAAATAATTTGAGTACATAAGTGTGCTATATCGCTGCTATCCAAGTGGGTGATCAGTCCTCCCGGTTGCAGGAAAGTTACACATGGTATTTCTTTAAATGGAAAGCATTCCAAGGGCATTGTATCGGAATTCCGTCTAGTGTTTCCAGGTGGTATGCGCCATAGTCAGTTATGCCGACAACCTTGTCAGGTCCTTCCCATCGCGGGCCTAGTTTTCCAACATCTTGCTGTCAGCTGGCCTCGTTGCTGCGTAACACTAAGTCGTTTAGCTGAAAGTCCAGTGATTTGACTTTTTTGTCATAGTGGTTTGCAATTTTTTGCTTCTTCTCGGCTTGCCGGATGTGTGTTATTGTCCGTCGTTCTTCAAGAGCGTCAAGGTTTTCTCGCAACGCTTCGTCATTTTCCGTTAATCAAACGTTGTTATCCGTTTGGTCAGGACAAGTACTTCAGCCGGGATGACTACTTCAGTGCCGTATAATAGGATGAATGGGGTGTCATTTGTACTATCTTTTGGTGTTGTCCGATGTGCCCAAAGTACATGTTGGAGCTCATCCACCCATCCTTGTCGGTGTTTACCAAGTCTGGCCTTTATTCCAGCAACGATGTCCCTGTTAGTGACTTTAACGTGTCCGTTAGCCTGTGGATATGCCACGAAAGTGAACGACTATTGAATGTCCATGTCTATGCACCAGTCTTTAAAAGGATTATGTGCAAATTGTGTTCCATTGTCGCTAACTATTTCGCGTGGTAAGCCGAAACGACAAACGATATCCTCTCATATGAAGGTTAGGATTTTCCTTTCGGTGATCGTGCTTAACGATCTCGCTTCAATCCATTTTGTAAAATAATCAATTGCTGTGACGACCCAGAGATTTCCGACCAAATTTAAACTTAATCTTTATATGGTTTCGACATGATAAGCAAAGTCTATTAAATTGAGTTTCAAAAACTTTGAACTGTGTTCATGTAATTATTTGACCTTTGACTATTTCCAACGATTCACGAACAACTAATTGTAAATAGATACATATAATACCTGAGTATGTATATATATATATATATATATATATATATATATATATATATATATATATATATATATATATATATATATATATATATATATATATATATATAAAGTTGAAATGCAGTTGAATTAATATATGATTTAATTGATTGAAATAAAAAGGATACAAAATAATAAAGTGGTTATTGAATTAAAACTGTATATAAATATGATTTCTATAAATAATTATTATGATATGTATATTGGAATACATATAACAGATATAAATATTATAGATATATATATATATTATATATACATTATATTAAAAGTTACATAATTAGTAATATGTAATATTAATATATTAAATTACAAGTTAAAATACAGTTGTTATATTAATGTATTACTTTCATTATTATTATAAATGTTAATATCTGTATTAATTAGATACATTAAATTACTAATATTATTGTTATCATGGTTAATATCACTATTTATTTTATAATAAGTAGTAAAATTTTGATTAACATTATTATCATTATATATAATCACCATTGTCATTAAAATTATTATTATTCTAAATATTCTTAGAAAGTAATACAATTTATTAATTGTTTCATTAATAATATTATTATTATCATTCTTATTAATGATTATTACAAAATTTATTGAAAATTGTCATTTTGGTAATTATTAATATCATTATATGATTACCATTATTTTTTTATAAATATCTTATTATTAATAATTAATATAATTATTATTAATTAGTATTAATATTGTTAATAATGTATTTATTAGTTATTGAAAAAATTTAGTACATAAATTATATAAAAAGGGTACGTAATCTGTTGTAGGTAACTATCAACTGTATCATAAATTGTTTTCTACTTGCAATCCGGTACGAATTGATTCCCAATCAGCTTCAGTAACAAACAAATTCAGTTTAGGGTCGATTTCAACTTTAAAAGATTTTTTTTATTTTTTTGTTTTGTCTGCCGGATTGATTTTTTCTATCGACCTTCTTGATTATAAAACAAGTAATTCATTCAGGATTTTGGAAGTAAAAACACTCCATTGTTCACCATTATTATCAACTATCAATTACATCCCCTTTTACAGTTTTAATTTATTGATTTAAATTAAAAAAAATGGAAGAACACAGACCTGCACCCTGTTCGTGTTCTAAATTTTGAAAAACCTTAATTCGAATTTAATTTCAAAATGTATTAATGCAGATAGGTTAGAAATCTTTTATTTAATCTATCTGCAAAGAATCAACTCTCAATTCCTTATATCGAGTTCGAATTTTGAAGTTAAAGTTTTTAGATTAAAAAGTCAAATTATGTTCTTCTATTAAATTTGAAATTTCTATTATGTTTCAAGGTCAATTGAGAATGAAGAAAGTTTCTAGGAAAGGTTTAACATCTTTTTCGTGTTATAACTATTGTCTAAAACGAACTAGAATTCATAAATTGATTTTGAGTTTCAAACCGTCCATGAACTGCAATACAGCGTTTTTTTTGCTTTTTTATTTTTCTTTCTTTTTCTGTTTGGAAAATATTTACACAAGTCGTTTCTGTCTCAAAATAACAAACTTGATTTATCTGGAAATCAATTGTTGTAAATGTTACTTTGTCTATTCGATTATTTCTTTTACTTGGGAAGAAGATGAAGCTTAAGAAAATGGGGTATATATTTTAGGAAGGGGATTAAAACAGAAAAGACAAGCTAGAGCAGACAGTTTAGGTGTATGTCGGGTTAACGTGAGGTCGCGGGTTCAAGTTCGGTCCATGGCATTTTTTTTAGGAAGGCTTTTAAGGTAGTATTCATTTATATTTATTATTATTATTATTATTATTATTATTATTATTATTATTATTATTATTATTATTATTATTATTATTATTATTATTATTATTATTATTATTATTATTATTACTATTACTATTACTATTATAATTATTATTGTTATTATTATTATTATTATTATTAGTAATATTATTATTAAGTAATTTTATTATTATAAATAGCATTATTATTAAGTATTATGAATACCATAATTATTATTAGTATCACCATTAGTATTATTATTATAATTGTTATTAGTATTAATATTATAGTTATTAACATTATTATTACTAATATAAGTATTATGATAAAATTCTCATTTATTATGATTATAAATACAAGTATGAAAATTATTATTATTATCACTAATAGTTGTATTATTATTATTATTATTATTATAATTATAATTATTATTATTATTATTATTATTATTATTATTATTATTATTATTATTATTATTTTTAACACATATAACATAACAAAATTTAATATTTTTATATACAAAATGAGCATATAAAACATATATATATTATTAACATGAAAATGATATAACTAATACATTTATATATATATATATATATATATATATATATATATATATATATATATATATATATATATATATATATATATATATGTGTGTGTGTGTGTGTGTGTGTGTGTGTGTGTGTGTTCAATTACAACTATGAATATTAATAAATATACAAATGATATAGGTTCGTGAATCCGAAGCCAACCTTACACTTGTTCAATGTCGTCATATGTATTTTTACTACAAAATACATTATCGTGAGTTTCATTTGCTCCCTTTTTAAATGCTTTTGCAATATATATTTTTAGGACCGAGAATACATACGCTTTTATAAATATTTTACGAAATAGACACAAGTAATCAAAACTACATTATATGGTTGAATGGATCGAAGCCGAATATGCCCATTTTAGCCTGGTAATCTAAGAATTAGGGAACACCACTAATTTTGAGAATTAGTGCACCCCTAATTGACACGAATCCTAAAGATAGATCTATTGGGCCCAACAAGCCCCATTATGGAATTTGGAATGCTTTAGTACTTCAATTTTATCATGTCCGATGGGTGTCCCAGAATGATGGGGATATTCTATATGCATCTTGTTAATGTCGGTTACCAGGTGTTCACCATATGAATGATTTTTATCTCTATGCAGTTTGCGAAATGCCTGATATGAGAATGATGTTTATGAAAAATGAAATATTGTGGTCTATTAAAATAATGGAAATGATTGTTTATGATAAACTAATGAACTCACCAACCTTTTGGTTGACACTTTAAAGCATGTTTATTCTCATGTATGAAAGAAATCTTCCGTTGTGCATTTGCTCATTTTAAAGATATTACTTGGAGTCATTCATGACATATTTCAAAAGATGTTGCATTCGAGTCGATGAGTTCATTAAGATTATTATTAAGTTAATTATAGTGGATATATTATAAAAGGGTATGCATGCCGTCAACTTTCGATGTAAAGAAAGATTTTCTTTTAAAAACGAATGCAATGTTTGTAAAATATATCATATAGAGGTCAAATACCTCGTGATGTAACCAAATATAATGTATTCGTCCAGATGGATTAGGACGGGGCATTTCAGTTGGTATCAGAGCTGGTTTAAGTTGTGTCGTCGGCTTAATCATAGAGGGGGTTCTCACAGTGTTACCTGTGACGAAGCATTGGCTCTTACTCCTCGCGGTCCGAATATGGTTGGTTTTTCCGAGAGGCAGGGTCGTAAAATCAGTGTCTGAGGTACGCTCAGTGGTCACCAAGTGATTAGCTGGGAAGGCACTGAGTGGGATGCGTCCCCACTAATTATAGGTGGTATCATAGCTGGTATAACCGCGTCCATGTGTGGCGGGTTAGTCGTAAAGGAGGTTCTCACAGTGTGACCTGTGGCGAAGCATTGGCTCTTACTCCTTGCGATCCCTTACGAGGCCCTAAAATCAGTATCTCAGGTACACTCAGTAGTCACCAAGCAGTTAGCTGGGAAGGCACTAAGTGGGACGATGGTTGTCCCCATTGTATTTTAGTTGGTATCAGAGCGGTGGTCTTAGCGAACCAGGTCTTGCATTAGTGTGTCTAACTGATAGTTGTTTAGATGCATTAGTGAGTCTGGACTTCGACCATGTCCGCATGTCAGAAGTTTTGCTTATCATTTCTAGTCGGAAATCATCTACTTACTATCCTTAGAAAATTACCTGCTTATCATTCTTAGTCTAGAAACATCTTACGGCATTGATTGCATGAATAGTGTATAGACAAAATTCATATCTTAGCGTATCTAATACTGTAAACTTTGCATGGCATATTCCGTAACTTCCTCCGCAATCTACGAAATATTTTGTAATTAGAATATCATCCAATATCCGAAAATCATTTCATTTTGAAAAATCCATTATTCAATCGTACGAAATGGAACTCGCCACTAGTTCAAGTCCCTCGGATTCCGATATGGAGTTTCACCTGAGCTTCGAAAGCAGTGTGACTGGAATGAATCAACCAATCAGCCATCCCCAATTCATCTGATGAGTTCATAGTCGACTAAATCAATGAAGACGAGAAGAATGCGATCCTTTCCACCAACCGAATTCACCTCTTGGCGACGAACCTGAAGCACTTACCGGTGAACCTGTTCGTAATACCAATTACTCTCTCATTTCCCGAATGTCTCGCAACGATTATATTCTATCTAAAATTCTAAACCGTATTCATTCGCTCGTTCCGACCGACAATAATCCCGGAATAACGGATGAAGTCAACGAACTTCACGCTCGAATAATCAATCTGGAAAACATGGTGCAAAACCTACCAGCTTCAGCAACATCACCGGCACTAACAGTACCACCAACAACTCAAGTTTCAACATCACATGCCTAAACATCTCATTCTGTACCTCGAGTATAATCATCGTTCTTCATATCGTTCTATATCATTTATCTTCGTTCGACATGGCAATTATGTAATCTCTAATGTTTTAGAGATTATATATTCTTGTTCTAACGGTAAATCAAATGAGTTTAATATCATATTGAGTCATTAAATCTATGGTTGCATCTGAAGAAAATATATATGTATATATGTTTTCATAAAGATTGTAATTAAAAATTCTTTTGTACAGACTGTTAATGGTGAAAATATTTTAACGGGTAGGTAATACCTTAGAAATATTTAGATTTCACATTAATAAGTTACACTGTACATTCTTCCAATCTGATTCAACAGTCATTTACTATCCTACTTACATCCACAGATATACGTATCCGTTCACCGTAGGATAACCAGTTTCATTCAATTTCATATTTGGATTTTGACCCATCAGAATCCAACAAGTGGCATAATGAAGAAAACATTTGACAAAATAAAATTTGTTAGAAACAAACAAATTAACTATGAGAAATTTTGTTAAGAATACACGCTAACAAAATTCTAGCTAACTGTTCGTAGCTAACTGTTAATTCCCTATTACATTTATTTATCGCAAATTATATTCTCCCAATTTTATTTATCGTCATTTAATTTCTGTTATTTATTTTATGCACTTTAAATATCGGGACACATATACAAGGTTTTGACATATCATATCGACGCATCTATATATATTATTTGGAATAACCATAGACACTCTATATGCAGTAATGCTTGAGTTAGCTATACAGGGTTGAGGTTGATTCTACAATAATATATATACTTTGAGTTGTGATCGAGTCTGAGACATATATACAATGGGTCACGATACGTATTAATTAATTCGAATATTATATATTAAACTATATATGAATTGTTGAACTACAAATTGTGGACTATCAACTGCGGACTACTAACATTGGACAATTAAAATGAATTAAAATACTAATTATAACATATGAAACTAAATATTTCTTCAAGTTAGCCACTTAATTTCATCTTAAACCTCATTTGTATCTTGACAATTACAATCTGCGTTCAAATTTTTCATGATTCTTGAAAACACCTCAATCGAGAGGATGAACCAACCGCACTTCATCTATGGAAGAAAAGATTGATGCATATAGTTATGCATCTGAAAACACTCAGAACCTGAGTAAACGTTTAAAACGTATCTGTGCTAGCTCCTTTGGCGTTGTTATTACCGAAAATAACTTTGCAATCCCTTTCCAAAGTAGCCAATTTTGTCACAGCTCCAACAAATCAACTTCGACTTTTCATTCGAATTAGCCTTATTATAACCTTGTGATATAAGTTGCCTTTCATCATCGTTACTAAGGAACCGTTTGTATTCTACCACATTAGCCGTAAACTTACCAGCAACTTCATTGATCTTGGATTTTCGGAAAAATCATTACATTCAGTGAAACCCTATCATTTACTCATTTACAACTTATAACGAGAATTACTATATCAATTATCGGGAATTAGCAATCAGTATTTTGAAATCTCACAGCATGACTACATCAACAATTATAAGTATACATATAAACCTTATCTCTTATAATTATGATCTTCTATTCTGAAATTCTGAAAAGCACCCAGCCTACGAATCAATACTCGGAATGTTGAAAAAGCTGAATGAAGTAGCAAAAATTGTAAACGATGTTAACAGTCGAAAGTATGATGATAAAGAATGGAGTGTTGGGAATGCTCAATAGAAAATTTAGTACCAAAAAGCGGATTATGCAAAATTATGAAGGAAACTGTGGACAAATCACAAGGACTAAACCTGTACATAAAGAATCCTGATGATTCTATTTCCGATGACATCTTTAGCGAATACCTTACTCCTTAATCGCTCTAAATCATCGTGAATGAATTTCTTCATCACAATTTGATTCCAAAATTCTAA